>NW_025320686.1:0-19763 GCF_019176455.1 Solea senegalensis
TAAGAGTTTCACCTTTTGTTGTGAAAAATATGAATGAACACCAACTTTGGCGCCCCCTATCTCGTACACCGAGCGACATTTTAAAAAGCTTTCAGGAACTTATGCTCGGCAACTTGTTCACAGTGACCTCACCAATTTTCAAGGTGATCGCACAAAAACTCTAGGACAAGTTCATTCAAATATCAGGTGTCATAGTGTCTGCTGTCACCAGGAGGCGCTGTTTTTGAAAGTGAATATTTTCATATAGGTGTCTTCAGGGCTAGACTATCATCAATCCCAGCAAGTTTGGTTCAGATTGGACTCAGATTCACAAAGTTGTAGCAGTTTTTTTTTGTCACAAATATCTGACTTTGCAGTGTTGCCATGGCAACACCGTTGAACCATTTGTTATCATAATAAGCACGCATCATCTTTCATGTGTTTTAAATGTTGTCACAAATTTTGAGTTTGATACGATTAACTATGTAAAAGTTATTACCGAAATTGTGTATTTGTTGTATTTTCTGTTACCACAAGGAGGCGCTGTGCTAAAAATTTACAGTATTTCCACAGACTTCTTCAGCAATGGTCCATCATCAACCCTAGGTAATTTGGTTGGGAAGTGACCTTCTATCGCAAAGTTATAAGAGTTTTGTTGCCTGTGGCGAAAAATAAAAATATTCACCAACTTTGCTGGCCCCTTTCTCATACGCCATGATACTTATTAAAAAGTTTTTAGCAACTTTAGATCATCAACTTGTCCAAAGTGACCTCACCAAGTTTGAACGTGATCCCATGTAAGCTCTAGGACAAGTTCGTTCAAATACCGATGGTGCGAAATGGCCAAAATCGGCAAAAAATGAATTTTCAATCCAAGATGGCGGCTTTTCTGTTCGTTTTAGAGCATAGGCTACGCTGACTTTTTTGACCGTCCCGACCTAAGGAACGCGTGTACCAAGTTTCGTGCATGTACATTTAACGTGCTCCTCAGGCCCACAAGTTCTAGCGGGTGGAGCAGTTATTTGCCCCGCCCACTTTCATTTTTTAACGCACATTCCCCGAAACACTAATAAACGTAAATTTACACCAGGTCTGATGCGCTTGCAAAAATTGGTGAGTTTTGGGGCATGTTCAGGGCCTCTAAAACGCGATTTACTTTGGTGAAGAGGAAGAAGAAGAAGAAGAATCTTTACAATTACAATAGGGTTCTTGCAACCAAGTTGCTCGAACCCTAATAAGAATAAGAATAAGAAGAATAATCTTAGCGATTATAATAGGGTTCTTGCGCAACCAAGTTGCTCGAACCCTAATAAGAATAAGAAGAAGAATAATCTTAGCGATTACAATAGGGTTCTTGCGCAACCAAGTTGCTCGAACCCTAACTAGTACCGCAAGCGGTAATCAACGGGTTCGAGCTTGACGGCTCGCGGGTCTCCCTGCGCCCACCTCGCCGTGCGAGTCCTCTAGCTCATCTTCCGTTCATTCATTGCTTGCGGTAGTAGTTATTTTCAGCTTGGACTATTTTCAGCGTCCATGTGTTAAGTTAGAGGGCACTTCCTGTTTAAAATGGCAGACTTCCTCTTTTTCCTATTTAATTTAATTTAATTTAATTTAATTTAATTTAATTTAATTTAATTTAATTTAATTTTATGATTAAGTGCAATATAGGCTATGGTATTGGTATTGGTATTGGTTCAATATGTGCAGTAATTGCAAGTTTTAATAAAAAATTAACCCTCCACTTGTTTTTTTTATTTTGGCCCCCCGGGTATTTGACTTTGGCATTACTGCTTTACAGACATGTTCCGGGCGGGTTTGAGGTCTCACATATCAAGTTTCAAGTGAATACAGCAATCCCAATTAGAGCAGCATGAGAAACTGGAAATGTTAGATTTGATAGATTTGTAGGCAAATGCCTCCATCATGTGGCGAACAAAGGTTACTGCACTGACGAACCACTCAGTAGAGTAGATCCTGTGCAGTGTTCTTATGTCAACGCCGTTGAACGATTTGTTATCATATTAAGCAAGCATCATCTACCATGTGTTTTACATGTTTTCATTCATTTTGAGTATGATACAATGAAATTTGTTAAAGTTATAAGGGAAATTGTGAACTTGTATTTTATGTTACCACCAGAAGGAGCTGTTTTCAAAATGTACAGTTTTTGCATAAGCATCTTCAGCAAGATCCCATCATCGATCGTCACTAGTTTGGTTAAGATCTAACCTTTCATCGCAAAGTTATAAGAGTTTGTTGTTGTAGCGAAATACCAGACGTCATATTGTCTGCCGTCAACAGGGGGCACTGTTTTTGAAAGTGAATATTTTCATACAGGCATCTTCAGGGATTGACTATCATCAATCCTAGCAAGTTTGGTTCGGATTGGAATAGCATTCGCAAAGTGGTAGCAGTTTGTTTTTTGTCGCAAATATCTGACTTTGCAGTGTTGTCATTGCAACACTGTTGAACAATTTGTTATCATATTAGGCACGCATCATCTACCATGTGTTTTGAATGTTTTCCCAAATTTTGAGTTTGATAAAAGGAAATTTGTTAAAGTTATAAGGGAAATTGTGAACTTGTACTTTCTGTTACCACCAGGTGGCGCTGTTTCCAAAATTTTCAGTTTTTGCTTAGGCATCTTTAGCAAAAGCCCATCATCTATCATCACAAGTTTGGTTAAGATCTGACCTTCAATCGCAAAGTTATAAGAGTTTGTTGTGTGTTGCGAAATACCAGACTTCATAGCGTTTGCCACCACCAGGAGGCGATGTTTTCAAAATTTACAGTTTTTGCATAGACATCTTTAGCAAGGGCCCATCATCGATTGTCACTTGTTTGGTTAATATCGGACCTTCTATCGCAAAGTTATAAGAGTTTTTTTGCATGTGGCGAAAATCTTAAATTTTCACCAACTTTGACGCCCCCTTTCTCGTACGCCATGATACTTATTAAAAAGTTTTCAGGAACTTTAGATCCTCAACTTGTCCACAGTGGATTCAGCAAGTTTGAAGGTGATCCCATGAAAGCTCTATGACAAGTGCGTTCACATACCATTGGTGCGAAATGGCCAAAATCAGCAAAAAATTTACTTTCAATCCAAGATGGCGGCTTTCCGGTTCGTTTTAGAGCATAAGCTGCTTTGAATTTTTTGACCGTCTGGACCTAAGGAACGCGTGAGTACCAAGTTTAGTGCATGTACATTCAACATGCTCCTCAGGAGGATAAGTTTTACGGGTTGTAGGAGTTTAGCCTTTTGTTGTGAAAAATATGAATGAACGCCAAATTTGGCGCCCCCTATCTCAAAAACCATGTAACATTTTAAAAAACTTTTAATAACTTTAGATCCTCAACTTGTCCACAGTGACCTCAACCAGTTTGAAGGTGATCCCTTTAAAGCTCTATGACAAGTGCGTTCACATACCATTGGTGCGAAATGGCCAAAATCTGCAAAAAATGTACTTTCAATCCAAGATGGCGGCTTTCCTGTTCGTTTTAGAGCTTCGGCTACGCTGACTTTTTTGACCGTCTGGACCTAAGGAACGCGTGAGTACCAAGTTCCGTGCATGTACATTCAACGTGCTCCTCAGGAGGACAAGTTTTACGGGTTGTAAGAGTTTCGCCTTTTGTTGTGAAAAATATGAATGAACGCCAACTTTGGCGCCCCCTATCTCGTACACCGAGCGACATTTTAAAAAGCTTTCAGTAACTTATGCTCGGCAACTTTTTCACAGTGACCTCACCAACTTTCAAGGTGATCGCATAAAAACTCTAGGATTAGTTCATTCAAATATCAGGTGTCATAGTGTCTGCTGTCACCAGGGGGCGCTGTTTTTGAAAGAGAATATTTTCATATAGGCGTCTTCAGGGCCAGATTATCATCAATCAGAGCATGTTTGGTTCAGATCGGACTCGGATTCGTAAAGTTGTAGCAGTTTGTTTTTTGTCACAAATATCTGACTTTGCAGTGTTGCTGTGGCAACACCGTTGAAAGATTTGTTATCATATAAAGCACGCATAATCGACCATGTGTTTTGAATGTTTTCCCAATTTTTGAGTTTGATACGATTAACTCTGTAAAAGTTATTACCGAAATGTTTATTTTATGGATTTTCTGTTACCACAAGGAGGCACTGTGCTCAAAATTTACGTTTTTTTCACAGACTTCTTCAGCAATGGTCCATCATCAACCCTAGGTAATTTGGTTGGGATGTGCCCTTCTATCGCAAAGTTATAAGAGTTTTGTTGCCTGTGGCGAAACATTAAAATTTTCACCAACTTTGCAGGCCCCTTACTCTTACGCCATAATACCTATTGAAAAGATTTTGATACCTTTGGATCCTCAACTTGTCCAAAGTGACCTCACCAAGTTTGAAGGTGATCCCATGAAAGTTCTAGGACAAATCTGTTCAAATATCATTGGTGCAAAATGGCCAAAATCCGCAAAGCATTTACTTTCAATCCAAGATGGCGGCTTTCCTGTTCGTTTTAGAGCATAGGCTACGCTGACTTTTTTGACCGGCGTGACCTAAGGAACGCGTGTACCAAGTTTTGTGCATGTACATTAAACGTGCTCCTCAGGACCACAGGTTTTAGGGGGTGGAGCAGTTTTATGGCCCGTCCACTTTCACCAGGGGGCGCTGATTTTGACTTGAAATATTTTCACATAGGTTTGTTCAGGGCCAGACTATCAACAATCCTAGCAAGTTTGGTTCAGATTGGACCAGGATTGGCAAAGTTGTAACAGTTTTTTTTTTGTAGTATTTTCTACCACCACCGGGAGGCGCTGTTTTCAAAATGTATTGTTTTCGGCAATATAGTCGCCTTCAGCAACTACCCATTATCAATCATAGGAAGTTTGGTTGGGATTGGATCTTCCTTCGCAAAGTTATATGAGTTTTGCTTTTTGTTGTGAAAAATAGGAATTTACACCCACTTTGGCGCCCCCTATCTCGTACACCATGAGACATTTTAAAAAACTTTTGATAACTTAAGCTCCTCAACTGGTTCACAGTGACCTCACCGAGTTTAAAGGTGATCGCACAAGAACTCTAGGATTAATTCCTTCAAATACAAGAGGTCATATTGTCTCCGTCACCAGGGGGTGCTGTTTTTGAAAGTGAATATTTTCATATAGACGTCTTCAGGGCTGGACTATCATCAATCCTAGCAAGTTTGGTTCAGATTGGACTAGGATTCGCAAAGTTGTAGCAGTTTGTTTTTTTGTCGCAAAAATCCGACTTTGGATCATTACCATAGCAACATCATGTAACTCTACGCCATCATATTGAGCATGCATCATCTACCTTGTGTTTTGGGTGATTTTTACCAATTTTGAGTTTGATACGATAATCTCTGTAAAAGTTATTACCGAAATTGTAAAAGTAACTTTTTTTTTTAATTTTCTGCCACCACCAGGAGGCGATGTTTACAAACTTGACAGTTTTTGCATAGGCCTCTTCAGCAAGGGCCCATCATCAATCGCCACAAGTTTGGTTAAGATCGGACCTTCTATCGCAAAGTTATAAGAGTTTTGTTGCGTGTGGCGAAAATCTTAAATTTTCACAAACTTTGACGCCCCCTTTCTCGTACGCCATGATACTTATTAAAAAGTTTTCAGGAACTTTAGATCCTCAACTTGTCCACAGTGACCTCACCAAGTTTGAACGTGATTCCATGTAAGCTCTGGGACAAGTTCGTTCAAATACCGATGGTGCGAAATGGCCAACATCGCCTCTGTTTTGGCGTGCAATCCAAGATGGCGTCCTTCCTGTAGGATTCACAGGGAAGTTGTCATCGACTTTTTTGACCGTCCCCACCTCATGAACATGTGTGCCAAGTTTCGTTCATGTGCGTTAAACCAGAGAGCAGATGACCTAATAGAAGTTTTTTGCGTCAGTTTTTAGCCCCGCCCTCTTCCATTTTTTGACGCACATTCCTTGAAACATTGATATACGTAATTTTACACCAGGTCTGATGGGGTTGCAAAATTTGGTGAGTTTTGGGGCATGGGAAAGGCCTCAAAAACGCGATTCATTTGGAGGAATAATAAAAATAAGAATAATCTTAGCGATTATAATAGGGTTCTTGCGCAACCAAGTTGCTCGAACCCTAATAATAAGAATAATCTTCACAGTTTCAATAGGGTTCTTGCAACCTTGTTGCTCGAACCCTAATAACTCTTACGATTACAATAGGGTTCTTGCAACCTTGTTGCTCGAACCCTAACTAGTACCGCGCGCGGTTCTGAACGGGTTCGAGCCGACCCGCGCGAGTCGCCGTGTGCCACGGCTCCCCGCGCGCCTCGCGCTCTCACCCGTTCATTCACCGCGCGCGGTACTAGTTATTTTCAGTACTAGTTATTTTCAGCGGTGTCCCCGCACATGTCGATCCAAATTTCGGGGGGGATCGGCAACGTATGGCAAAGTTATAGGGCACTTCCTGTTTAAAATGGCCAACTTCCTGTTCGTCTCTGGAAACATGTTCAGGGAAGGTCCCGTAACTCACATATCTAGTTTTGTGTCAATCGGACAATGTAAGACTTTACTTCCTGTTTCGGGTGTTACACTTCTTGTAGGGAGGTGACCTTTTACGGACATGCTCAGGACAGGTCCCTGGTGTCACATATAAGGTTTTGTGCAAATCGGACAACGTACAGCAAAGTTAGAGGGCACTTCCTGTTTAAAATGGCCGACTTCCTGTTCGTCTCCGTAAACATGTTCAGGGAAGGTCCCGTAGCTCACATATCTAGTTTCGTGTCAATCGGACAACGTAAGACTTTACTTCCTGTTACGGGCGTTCCACTTCCTGTAGGGAGGTGACCTTTTACAGACATGCTCAGGACAGGTCCCTGGTGTCCCATATAAGGTTTTGTGCGAATCGGACATGTTGAGGAAGGGTCTGGGGTCCCACATACTAAGTTTCAAGTGGATACAACAATCCCTGTTGGAGCAGCATCAAAAACTATAAATGTAATTCTGTCAGCTGTCACCAGGGGGCGCTGTATTTGAAAATTAATATTTTCATATAGACGTGTTCAGGGCAGGACTGTCATCAATCCTTGCAAGTTTGGTTCAGATCGGACCAGGATTGGCAAAGTTGTAACAGTTTCTTTTTTTAGAATTTTCTAGCACCACCAGGAGGCGCTGTTTTCAAAATGTACCGTTTCAGCAACACAGTCATCTTCAGGAACTAACCATCATCAACTATAGCAAGTTTGGTTGGGATCAGACCTTCCATCGCAAAGTTATAAGAGTTTCATTGTCTGTTGTGAAAAATTATTATTATCTCCAATTTTGGCGCCCCCTATCTCCTACGCCATACAATATTTTAAAAAGCTTTTGATAACTTTTGATGCTCAACTCGTCCACATTGATCTCACCAAGTTTGAAGGTGATCGCACAAAAGCTCTAGGAGGAGATAATTGAAATACCAGCTGTCATATTGTCTACTGTCACCAGGGGGCGCTGTTTTCGAAATTGAATATTTTCATATAGACGTCTTTAGGGCCGGACTGTCATCAATCCTAGCAAGTTTGGTTCAGATCGGACCAGGATTCGCGAAGTTGTAGCAGTTTGATTTTTTGTCCCAAAAATCAGACTTTGCGTCGTTGCCATGGCAACACCGTTAAACGATTCGTCGTCATATTGATCACACATCATCTACCATGTGTTTTGACTGTTGTCACCAATTTTGAGTGCGGTACGATTATCTGTGTAAAAGTTATTCCCGCAATCGTAAAAAAACTTTTTTTTGGTGTATTTTCTTTCACCACAAGGAGGCGCTGTTTTCAAACTTCACCGATTTTTCATAGACGTCTTCAGCCATGGCCCATCATCAATCATAGCAAGTTTGGTTTGGATCGGACCTTCCATCGCAAAGTTATAAGAGTTTTGTTTTTCTGATGCTAAACATCAGAATCATCACGAACTTTGCCGCCCCCTATCTCGCGCGCCATGTGACATTTGAAAAAACTTTTGATACCGTGAGCTCCTCAACTGGTCCACAGGGACCTCACCAAGTTTGAAGGTGATCGCACGAAAACTCTAGGAGAAGTTAGTTCAAATACCATTGCTGCGAATTCGCCAAAATCGCCAAAAAATCGCCAATCAACCCAAGATGGCGGACTTCCTGTTGGGTTTGGATCATGGTCATAATGTAATTTTTTCTTCATCCTGACCCACTACACATGTGTACCGAATTTCGTGCATGTGCGATATTTGTGTTGGTCATGGTGAATTTGGACAGGTGGCGCCGCACTTATTGGCCCCTCCCACATTCAATTTTCGACGCACATTCCCCGAACCTTTTTCAGACGTAAATTTACACCAGGATTGATGCGGTCACAAAAATTGGTGAGTTTTGGGGTATGGGAAAGGCCTCAAAAAGGCGATTCATTTGGGGGAATAATAAGAATAATAATAATAATAATAATAATCCTTCCAGTTTCAATAGGGTTCTTGCAACCTTGTTGCTCGAACCCTAATAACGAGCCGACCCGCGCGAGTCGCCGTGTGCCACGGCTCCCCGCGCGCCTCGCGCTCTCACCCGTTCATTCACCGCGCGCGGTACTAGTTATTTTCAGTACTAGTTATTTTCAGTACTAGTTATTTTCAGTATTAGTTATTTTCAGTACTAGTTATTTTCAGTACTAGTTATTTTCAGCGGCGTCCCCGCACATGTCGATCCAAATTTCGGGGGGGATCGGCAACGTATGGCAAAGTTATAGGGCACTTCCTGTTTAAAATGGCCAACCTCCTGTTCGTCTCTGGAAACATGTTCAGGGAAGGTCCCGTAACTCACATATCTAGTTTTGTGTCAATCGGACAATGTAAGACTTTACTTCCTGTTTCGGGTGTTACACTTCCTGTAGGGAGGTGACCTTTTACGGACATGCTCAGGACAGGTCCCTGGTGTCACATATAAGGTTTTGTGCAAATCGGACAACGTACAGCAAAGTTAGAGGGCACTTCCTGTTTAAAATGGCCGACTTCCTGTTCGTCTCCGTAAACATGTTCAGGGAAGGTCCCGTAGCTCACATATCTAGTTTCGTGTCAATCGGACAACGTAAGACTTTACTTCCTGTTACGGGCGTTCCACTTCCTGTAGGGAGGTGACCTTTTACGGACATGCTCAGGACAGGTCCCTGGTGTCCCATATAAGGTTTTGTGCAAATCGGACAATGTACGGCAAAGTTAGAGGGCACTTCCTGTTTAAAATGGCCGACTTCCTGTTCTTCTCCGGAAACATGTTCAGGGAAGGTCCCGTAACTCACATATCTAGTTTCGTGTCAATCGGACAATGTAAGACTTTACTTCCTGTTTTGGGCCTTCCACTTCCTGTAGGGAGGTGACCTTTTACGGACATGTTGAGGAAGGGTCTGGGGTCCCACATACTAAGTTTCAAGTGGATACAACAATCCCTGTTGGAGCAGCATCAAAAACTATAAATGTAATTCTGTCTGCTGTCACCAGGGGGCGTTGTATTTGAAAATTAATATTTTCATATAGACGTGTTCAGGGCCGGACTGTCATCAATCCTTGCAAATTTGGTTCAGATCGGACCAGGATTGGCAAAGTTGTAACAGTTTGTTTTTTTAGAATTTTCCACCACCACCAGGAGGCGCTGTTTTCAAAATGCAACACAGTCGTCTTCAGCAACTAACCATCATCAACTATAGCAAGTTTGGTTGGGATCAGACCTTCCATCACAAAGTTATAAGAGTTTCATTGTCTGTTGTGAAAAATTATTATTATCTCCAAAGCTTTTGATAACTTTTGATGCTCAACTCGTCCACATTGATCTCACCAAGTTTGAAGGTGATCGCACAAAAGCTCTAGGAGGAGTTAATTGAAATACAAGCTGTCATACTGTTTTCGAAATTGAATATTTTCATATAGACGTCTTTAGGGCCAGACTATCATCAATCCTAGCAAGTTTGGTTCAGATCGGACCAGGATTCGCGAAGTTTTAGCAGTTTGACTTTTTGTCGAAAAAATACGACTTTGCGTCGTTGCCATGGCAACACCGTTAAACGATTTGTCGTCATATTGATCACGCATCATCTACCATGTGTTTTGACTGTTGTCACCAATTTTGAGTGCGGTACGATTATCTGTGTAAAAGTTATTCCCGAAATCGTAAAAAAAAGTTTTTTTTTGTGTATTTTCTTCACCACAAGGAGGTGCTGTTTTCAAACTTCACTGTTTTTTCATAGACGTCTTCAGCCATGGCCCATCATCAATCATAGCAAGTTTGGTTCGGATCGGACCTTCCATCGCAAAGTTATAAGAGTTTTGTTTTTCTGATGCGAAACATCAGAATCATCACGAACTTTGCCGCCCCCTATCTTGCGCGCCATGCGACATTTGAAAAAACTTTTGATACCGTGAGCTCCTCAACTGGTCCACAGGGACCTCACCAAGTTTGAAGGTGATCGCACGAAAACTCTAGGAGGAGTTAGTTCAAATACCATTGCTGCGAATTCGCCAAAATCGCCAAAAAATCGCCAATCAACCCAAGATGGCGGATTTCCTGTTGGGTTTGGATCATGGTCATAATGTAATTTTTTCTTCATCCTGACCCACTACACATGTGTACCGAATTTCGTGCATGTGCGATATTTGTGTTGGTCATGGTGAATTTGGACAGGTGGCGCCGCACTTATTGGCCCCTCCCACATTCAATTTTCAACGCACATTCCCCGAACCTTTTTCAGACGTAAATTTACACCACGATTGATGCGGTCACAAAAATCTGTGAGTTTTGGGGTATGGGAAAGGCCTCAAAAATGCGATTCATTTTGGGGAATAATAAGAATAATAATAATAACTAGTACCGCAAGCGGTAATCAACGGGTTCGAGCTTGACGGCTCGCGGGTCTCCCTGCGCCCACCTCGCCGTGCGAGACGTCTGGCTCATCTTCCGTTCATTCACCGCTTGCGGCAGTAGTAATTTTCAGCTTAGACTATTTTCAGCGTCCATGTGCTAAGTTAGATGGCACTTCCTGTTTAAAATGGCCGACTACCTGTTTGGTGAAAGGTGTGTCCGTAAACGTGTTCAGGGACGTTCCTTTGACTCACATATCAAGTTTTGTGAAGATTGGAAAATGTTAGACTTGACTTCCTGTTTCGGGAGTTCAACTTCCTGTAGGGAGGTTATCCTTTACAGCACATATGTCAGAATCAAGGCCCGTGAATGAGTTATGTCTGGCCCACGGGATGATTTTTAATTACTATTAAACCCGGCTTGCACTATTATGTGCCCTCAGCACCATAATACTACACATCCCAAGATGCACTGTGAGTGCGATCCCGTGTCATCCTTCATGAACAGCATCACAGTCACAGTGGAAAACTAAACATTGCTGTCATTTTTCATCTCCCTCTCCCCCAAATAGACAAATAGAAAAGTAGACGGTGAAAACAGGGTTTTCAAGACAGGTGGGAGGCAGAATACTGTTCACCGAAGTAAAAGGAAAGCCTGTGTGTCTTGTGTGTGGAGACAGTGTGTCGTTATGAAAGAATATAACTTAAGAAGGCACTATGAAACATGCAACTGTTTTGCACTTTTCAAGTTTGCACTAACTTCTAATTTTATTATAAAAGACAGACATTGGTGAGGATCAGAGCAGCACACTGATTTGTTTTGTAACATGCTGTTTCATTTTTGCATTTATCTTGCCATTGAGCTTTGAAGGAAAATAACATTTTGCTGTTTACCTGTTAAAAAGAAGACGGAAAACCGTTTTCAATTTGTTACTGAAAGAGCCTTGAGAAAATATTGCAACTGATTTTATTTATATTTTGCTTAATTTAATTTAATTTAATTTAATTTAATTTAATTTAATTTAATTTAATTTAATTTAATGATTGAGTGCAATATAGGCTGTGGTATTGGTATTGGTTCAATATGTGCAGTAATTGCAAGTTTTAATAAATATTTAATCCTCCACCTGTACCATTTTTTTTATTTTGGCCCCCCGTGTATTTGACTTTGGCATTACTGCTTTACAGACATGTTCCGGACGGGTCTGAGGTCTCACGTATGAAGTTTCAAGTGGATACAACAATCCCAATTAGAGCAGCATGAGAAACTGTAAATGTTAGATTTGATAGATTTGTAGGCAAATGCCTCCATCATGTGGCGAACAATGGTTACTGCATGAACAAACCACTCAGTTGAGGGAATCCTTTGCATTTTTGCCAGGCAACACCATTTAACGATTTGTTATCATATTCAGCAAGCATCATCTACCATGTGTTTTACATGTTTTCATTCATTTTGAGTATGATACAATGAAATTTGTTAAAGTTATAAGGGAAATTGTGAAATTGTATTTTCTGTTACCACCAGAAGGCGCTGTTTTCAAAATGTACAGTTTTTGCATAAGCATCTTCAGCAAGATCCCATCATCGATCGTCACAAGTTTGGTTAAGATCTGACCTTCCATCGAAAAGTTATAAGAGTTTGTTGTTGTAGCGAAATACCAGACGTCATATTGTCTGCCGTCAACAGGGGGCACTGTTTTTGAAAGTGAATATTTTCATATAGGCATCTTCAGGAATTAAATATCATCAATCCTAGCAAGTTTGATTCAGATTGGAATAGTATTCGCAAAGTGGTAGCTGTTTGTTTTTTGTCGCAAATATCTGACTTTGCAGTTTTGTCATGGCAACACTGTTGAACAATTTGTTATCATATTAGGCACGCATCATCTACCATGTGTTTTGAATGTTTTCCCAAATTTTGAGTTTGATACAAGGAAATTTGTTAAAGTTATAAGGGAAATTGTGAACTTGTACTTTCTGTTACCACCAGGTGGCGCTGTTTCCAAAATTTACAGTTTTTGCATAGGCATCTTCAGCAAAAGCCCATCATTGATCATCACAAGTTTGGTTAAGATCTGACCTTCAATCGCAAAGTTATAAGAGTTTGTTGTGTGTTGCGAAATACCAGACTTCCTAGTGTTTGCCACCACCAGGAGGCGATGTTTTCAAAATTTACAGTTTTTGCATAGACATCTTTAGCAAGGGCCCATCATCGATTGTCACTTGTTTGGTTAATATCTGACCTTCCATGGCAAAGTTATAAGAGATTGTTGTGTGTTGCGAGGAATCGTGATTTTCGCCAACTTTCCTGACCTTCTTCTTGTTCGCCGTGATACTTAATGAAAAGATTTTGATACCTTTGGATCCTCAACTTGTTCACAGTGACCTCACAAAGTTTCAAGGTGATCCCATGAAAGCTCTATGACAAGTGCGTTCACATACCATTGGTGCGAAATGGCCAAAATCTGCAAAAATGTACTTTCAATCCAAGATGGCGGCTTTCCCGTTCATTTTAGAGCATAGGCTGCTTTGAATTTTTTGACCGTCCTGACCTAAGGAACGCGTGAGTACCAAGTTTAGTGCATGTACATTAAACGTGCTCCTCAGGAGGACAAGTTTTACGGGTTGTAAGAGTTTCGCCTTTTGTTGTGAAAAATATGAATGAACGCCAACTTTGGCGCCCCCTATCTCAAAAACCATGTGACATTTTAAAAAAATTTTAATAACTTTAGATCCTCAACTTATTCACAGTGACCTCACCCAGATTGAAGGTGATCCCTTTAAAGCTCTATGACAAGTGCGTTCACATACCATTGGTGCGAAATGGCCAAAATCTGCAAAAAATTTACTTTCAATCCAAAATGGCGGCTTTCCTGTTCGTTTTAGAGGTTCGGCTACGCTGACTTTTTTGACCGTCTGGACCTAACGAACGCGTGAGTACCAAGTTTCGTGCATGTACATTCAACGTGCTCCTCAGGAGGACAAGTTTTACGGGTTGTAAGAGTTTTGCCTTTTGTTGTGAAAAATATGAATGAACACCAACTTTGGCGCCACCTATCTCGTTCACCGAGCGACATTTTAAAAAGCTTTCAGTAACTTATGCTCGGCAACTTGTTCACAGTGACCTCACTAATTTTCAAGGTGATCGCACAAAAACTCTAGTACAAGTTCATTCAAATATCAGGTGTCATAGTGGCTGCTGTCACAAGGGGGCGCTGTTTTTGTAAGTGAATATTTTCATATAGGTGTCTTCGGGGCAGGACTATCATCAATCCTAGCAAGTTTGGTTCAGATTAGACTCAGTTTAGCAAAGTTGTAGCAGTTTGTTTTTTTGTCACAAATATCTGACTTTGCAGTGTTGCTATGGCAACACCGTTGAACCATTTGTTATCATAATAAGCACGCATCATCTTTCATGTGTTTTTAATGTTGTCACAAATTTTGAGTTTGATACGATTAAATATGTAAAAGTTATTACCGAAATTGTGTATTTGTTGTATTTTCTGTTACCACAAGGAGGCGCTGTGCTAAAAATGTACAGTTTTTCCACAGACTTCTTCAGCAATGGTCCGTCATCAACCCTAGGTAATTTGGTTGGGAAGTGACCTTCTATCGCAAAGTTATAAGAGTTTTGTTGCCTGTGGCGAAAAATAAAAATTTTCACCAACTTTGCCGGCCCCTTTCTCGTACGCCATGATACTTATTAAAAAGTTTTTAGCAACTTTAGATCCTCAACTTGTCCAAAGTGACCTCACCAAGGTTGAACGTGATCCCATGTAAGCTCTAGGACAAGTTCGTTCAAATACCGATGGTGCGATATGGCCAAAATCGGCAAAAAATGAATTTTCAATCCAAGATGGCGGCTTTCCTGTTCGTTTTAGAGCATAGGCTAAGCTGACTTTTTTGACCATCCCGACCTAAAGAACGCGTGTACCAAGTTTCGTGCATGTACATTAAACGTGCTCCTCAGGCCCACAAGTTTTAGGGGGTGGAGCAGTTATTTTCCCCGCCCACTTTCATTTTTTAACGCACATTCCCCGAAACAGTAATAAACGTAAATTTACACCAGGTCTGATGCGCTTGCAAAAATTGGTGAGTTTTGGGGCATGTTCAGGTTCTCTAAAATGCGATTTACTTTGGTGAAGAGGAAGAAGAAGAAGAAGAAGAACTAGTACCGCAAGCGGTAATTGACGGGTTCGAGCTTGACGGCTCGCGAGTCCCTGTGCGTCCACGTCGCAGCGCGAGTCCTCTTCCTCATCTTCCGTTCATTCACCGCTTGTGGTACAGGTTATTTTCAGCTGCATCCCAGCGCAATGTCAGGCGTGTCCTTTTAAAATGGCCGTCTTCCTGTTGGGTGAAAGGCGTGTCCGTAAACGTGTTTAGGGAAGGTACCTTGACTTACATAACAAGTTTCGTGTGGATCGGAGAATGTCAGACTTTACTTCCTGTTTCGGGAGTTGTACTTCCTGTAAGGAGGTCATCCTTTACAGACATGTTCAGGGCGGGTCTGAGGTCTAACAGTGTGATTTCATCTATAAGTTGTTATTTTTGTGAAAAACAACTGATGGTATCAGAATTGAAGCTGAATTTTAGAAATAACTAGTTATTTTTTTGATAGAACATCTGATGGTATAAGAATTTAGGGTGCATTTTCTCTTTTTTCCCTCTGTTACTTTTTCTCTCTTCCCATTTTCCCTGTTTTTTTTTCCTTGGCCCCTCTTGCAGTACCTTTTGCCCCATCTTTCCCTTTCAGAGCAGCATGAGAAACTGTAAATGTTAGATTTGATAGATTTGTAGGCAAATGCCTCATCATGTGGCGAACAAAGGTTACTGCACTGACGAACCACTCAGTAGAGTGGATCCTGTGCAGTGTTCTTATGTCAACACCATTGAACGATTTGTTATCATATTCAGCAAGCATCATCTACCATGTGTTTTACATGTTTTCATTCATTTTGAGTATGATACAATGAAATTTGTTAAAGTTATAAGGGAAATTGTGAACTTGTATTTTATGTTACCACCAGAACGCGCTGTTTTCAAAATGTACAGTTTTTGCACAAGTATCTTCAGCAAGATCCCATCATCGATCGTCACGAGTTTGGTTAAGATCTGACCTTCCATCGCAAAGTTATAAGAGTTTGTTGTTGTAGCGAAATACCAGACGTCATATTGTCTGCCGTCAACAGGGGGCACTGTTTTTGAAAGTGAATATTTTCATACAGGCATCTTCAGGGATTGACTATCATCAATCCTAGCAAGTTTGGTTAGGATTGGAATAGCATTCGCAAAGTGGTAGCAGTTTGTTTTTTGTCGCAAATATCTGACTTTGCAGTGTTGTCATTGCAACACTGTTGAACAATTTGTTATCATATTAGGCACGCATCATCTACCATGTGTTTTGAATGTTTTCCCAAATTTTGAGTTTGATACAAGGAAATTTGTTAAAGTTATAAGGGAAATTGTGAACTTGTACTTTCTGTTACCACCAGGTGGCGCTGTTTCCAAAATTTACAGTTTTTGCTTAGGCATCTTTAGCAAAAGCCCATCATCTATCATCACAAGTTTGGTTAAGATCTGACCTTCAATCGCAAAGTTATAAGAGTTTGTTGTGTGTGGCGAAATACCAGACTTCATAGCGTTTGCCACCACCAGGTGGCGATGTTTTCAAAATTTACAGTTTTTGCATAGACATCTTTAGCAATTGCCCATCATCGATTGTCACTTGTTTGGTTAATATCGGACCTTCTATCGCAAAGTTATAAGAGTTTTGTTGCATGTGGCGAAAATCTTAAATTTTCACCAACTTTGACGCCCCCTTTCTCGTACGCCATGATACTTATTAAAAAGTTTTCAGGAACTTTAGATCATCAACTTGTCCACAGTGACCTCAGCAAGTTTGAAGGTGATCCCATGAAAGCTCTATGACAAGTGCGTTCACATACCATTGGTGCGAAATGGCCAAAATCAGCAAAAAATTTACTTTCAATCCAAGATGGCTGCTTTCCCGTTCGTTTTAGAGCATAAGCTGCTTTGAATTTTTTGACCGTCTGGACCTAAGGAACGCGTGAGTACCAAGTTTAGTGCATGTACATTCAACATGCTCCTCAGGAGGATAAGTTTTACGGGTTGTAGGAGTTTCGCCTTTTGTTGTGAAAAATATGAATGAACGCCAAATTTGGCGCACCCTATCTCAAAAACCATGTAACATTTTAAAAAACTTTTAATAACTTTAGATCCTCAACTTGTCCACAGTGACCTCAACCAGTTTGAAGGTGATCCCTTTAAAGCTCTATGACAAGTGCGTTCACATACCATTGGTGCGAAATGGCCAAAATCTGCAAAAAATTTACTTTCAATCAAAGATGGCGGCTTTCCTGTTCGTTTTAGAGCTTCGGCTACGCTGACTTTTTTGACCGTCTGGACCTAAGGAATGCGTGAGTACCAAGTTTTGTGCATGTACATTCAACGTGCTCCTCAGGAGGACAAGTTTTACGGGTTGTAAGAGTTTCACCTTTTGTTGTGAAAAAAATGAATGAACACCAACTTTGGCGCCCCCTATCTCGTACACCGAGCGATATTTTAAAAAGCTTTCAGGAACTTATGCTCGGCAACTTGTTCACAGTGACCTCACCAACTTTCAAGGTGATCGCATAAAAACTCTAGGATTAGTTCATTCAAATATCAGGTGTCATAGTGTCTGCTGTCACCAGGGGGCGCTGTTTTTGAAAGAGAATATTTTCATATAGGCGTCTTCAGGGCCAGATTATCATCAATCAGAGCAAGTTTGGTTCAGATCGGACTTGGATTCGTAAAGTTGTAATAGTTTGTTTTTTGTCACAAATATCTGACTTTGCAGTGTTGCTGTGGCAACACCGTTGAACGATTTGTTATCATATAAAGCACGCATAATCGACCATGTGTTTTGAATGTTTTCCCAATTTTTGAGTTTGATACGATTAACTCTGTAAAAGTTATTACCGAAATGTTTATTTTTGGATTTTCTGTTACCACAAGGAGGCGCTGTGCTAAAAATGTACAGTTTTTCCACAGACTTCTTCAGCAATGGTCCATCATCAACCCTAGGTAATTTGGTTGGGATGTGACCTTCTATCGCAAAGTTATAAGAGTTTTGTTGCCTGTGGCGAAACATTAAAATTATCACCAACTTTGCCGGCCCCTTACTCTTACGCCATAATACCTATTGAAAAGATTTTGATACCTTTGGATCCTCAACTTGTCCAAAGTGACCTCACCAAGTTTGAAGGTGATCCCATGAAAGTTCTAGGACAAATCTGTTCAAATATCATTGGTGCAAAATGGCCAAAATCAGCAAAGCATTTACTTTCAATCAAAGATGGCGGCTTTCCTGTTCGTTTTAGAGCATAGGCTACGCTGACTTTTTTGACCGGCGTGACCTAAGGAACGCGTGTACCAAGTTTTGTGCATGTACATTAAACGTGCTCCTCAGGACCACAGGGTTTAGGGGGTGGAGCAGTTTTTTGGCCCGTCCACTTTCACCAGGGGGCGCTGATTTTGACTTGAAATATTTTCACATAGGTTTGTTCAGGGCCAGACTATCAACAATCCTAGCAAGTTTGGTTCAGATTGGACCAGGAGTGGCAAAGTTGTAACAGTTTTTTTTTTGTAGTATTTTCTACCACCACCAGGAGGCGCTGTTTTCAAAATGTATTGTTTTCGGCAATATGGTCGCCTTCAGCAACTACCCATTATCAATCATAGGAAGTTTGGTTGGGATTGGATCTTCCATCGCAAAGTTATAAGAGTTTTGCTTTTTGTTGTGAAAAATAGGAATTTACACCCACTTTGGCGCCCCCTATCTCGTACACCATGAGACATTTAAAAAAACTTTTGATAACTTAAGCTCCTCAACTGGTTCACAGTGACCTCACCGAGTTTAAAGGTGATCGCACAAGAACTCTAGGATTAATTCCTTCAAATACCAGAGGTCATATTGTCGCCGTCACCAGGGGGTGCTGTTTTTGAAAGTGAATATTTTCATATAGACGTCTTCAGGGCTGGACTATCATCAATCCTAGCAAGTTTGGTTCAGATTGGACTAGGATTCGCAAAGTTGTAGCAGTTTGTTTTTTTGTCGCAAAAATCCGACTTTTCATCATTACCATGGCAACATCATGTAACTCTACGCCATCATATTGAGCATGCATCATCTACCTTGTGTTTTGGGTGATTTTTACCAATTTTGAGTTTGATACGATAATCTCTGTAAAAGTTATTCCCGAAATTGTAAAAGTAATTTTTTTTTTTAATTTTCTGCCCCCACCAGGAGGCGATGTTTACAAACTTGACAGTTTTTGCATAGGCCTCTTCAGCAAGGGCCCATCATCAATCGCCACAAGTTTGGTTAAGATCGGACCTTCTATAGCAAAGTTATAAGAGTTTTGTTGCGTGTGGCGAAAATCTTAAATTTTCACCAACTTTGACGCCCCCTTTCTCGTACGCCATGATACTTATTAAAAAGTTTTCAGGAACTTTAGATCCTCAACTTGTCCACAGTGACCTCACCAAGTTTGAACGTGATTCCATGTAAGCTCTGGGACAAGTTAGTTCAAATACCGATGGTGCGAAATGGCCAAAATCGCCTCTGTTTTGGCGTGCAATCCAAGATGGCGTCCTTCCTGTAGGATTCACAGGGAAGTTGTCATCGACTTTTTTGACCGTCCCCACCTCATGAACATGTGTGCCAAGTTTCGTTCATGTGCGTTAAACCAGAGAGCAGATGACCTAATAGAAGATTTTTGCGTCAGTTTTTAGCCCCGCCCTCTTCCATTTTTTGACGCACATTCCTTGAAACATTGATATACGTAATTTTACACCAGGTCTGATGGGGTTGCAAAATTTGGTGAGTTTTGGGGCATGGGAAAGGCCTCAAAAACGAGATTCATTTGGAGGAATAATAATAACTAGTAC
>NW_025320687.1:0-20653 GCF_019176455.1 Solea senegalensis
GATAACCTCCCTACAGGAAGTAGAACTCCCGAAACAGGAAGTCAAGTCTAACATTTTCCAATCTTCACAAAACTTGATATGTGAGTCAAAGGAACGTCCCTGAACACGGTTACGGACACACCTTTCACCAAACAGGAAGTCGGCCATTTTAAACAGGAAGTGCCATCTAACTTAGCACATGGACGCTGAAAATAGTCTAAGCTGAAAATTACAACTGCCGCAAGCGGTGAATGAACGGAAGATGAGCTAGACGTCTCGCACGGCGAGGTGGGCGCAGGGAGACCCGCGAGCCGTCAAGCTCGAACCCGTTGATTACCGCTTGCGGTACTAGTTCTTCTTCTTCTTCTTCCGCCTCCCAAATGAATCGCATTTTTGAGGCCCTGAACATGCCCCAAAACTCACCAATTTTTGCAAGCGCATCAGACCTGGTGTAAATTTACGTTTATTAGTGTTTCGGGGAATGTGCGTTAAAAAATGAAAGTGGGCGGGGCAAATAACTGCTCCACCCCCTATAACTTGTGGGCCTGAGGAGCACGTTTAATGTACATGCACGAAACTTGGTACACGCGTTCCTTAGGTTGGGACGGTCAAAAAAGTCAGCGTAGCCTATGCTCTAAAACGAACAGGAAAGCCGCCATCTTGGATTGAAAATTAATTTTTTGCCGATTTTGGCCATTTCGCACCATCGGTATTTGAACAAACTTGTCCTAGAGCTTACATGGGATCACGTTGAAACTTGGTGAGGTCACTTTGGACAAGTTGAGGATCTAAAGTTGCTAAAAACTTTTTAATAAGTATCATGGCGTACGAGAAAGGGGCCGGCAAAGTTGGTGAAAATTTTTATTTTTCGCCACAGGCAACAAAACTCTTATAACTTTGCGATAGAAGGTCACTTCCCAACCAAAATACCTAGGGTTGATGATGGACCATTGCTGAAGAAGTCTGTGGAAAAACTGTACATTTTTAGCACAGCGCCTCCTTGTGGTAACAGAAAATACAACAAATACACAATTTCGGTAATAACTTTTACATATTTAATCGTATCAAACTCAAAATTTATGACAACATTTAAAACACATGAAAGATGATGCGTGCTTATTATGATAACAAATGGTTCAACGGTGTTGCCATAGCAACACTGCAAAGTCAGATATTTGTGACAAAAAAACAAACTGCTACAACTTTGCGAAACTGAGTCTAATCTGAACCAAACTTGCTAGGATTGATGATAGTCCTGCCCCGAAGACACCTATATGAAAATATTCACTTACAAAAACAGCTCCCCCTTGTGACAGCAGCCACTATGACACCTGATATTTGAATGAACTTGTCCTAGAGTTTTTGTGCGATCACCTTGAAAATTAGTGAGGTCACTGTGAACAAGTTGCCGATCATAAGTTACTGAAAGCTTTTTAAAATGTCGCTCGGTGTACGAGATAGGGGGCGCCAAAGTTGGTGTTCATTCATATTTTTCACAACAAAAGGCAAAACTCTTACAACCTGTAAAACTTGTCCTCCTGAGGAGCACGTTGAATGTACATGCACGAAACTTGGTACTAACGCGTTCGTTAGGTCCAGACGGTCAAAAAAGTCAGCGTAGCCGAACCTCTAAAACGAACAGGAAAGCCGCCATTTTGGATTGAAAGTACATTTTTTGCAGATTTTGGCCATTTCGCACCAATGGTATGTGAACGCACTTGTCATAGAGCTTTAAAGGGATCACCTTCAATCTTGGTGAGGTCACTGTGAATAAGTTGAGGATCTAAAGTTATTAAAAGTTTTTTAAAATGTCACATGGTTTTTGAGATAGGGGGCGCCAAAGTTGGCGTTCATTCATATTTTTCACAACAAAAGGCGAAACTCTTACAACCCGTAAAACTTGTCCTCCTGAGGAGCACGTTTAATGTACATGCACTAAACTTGGTACTCACGCGTTCCTTAGGTCCAGACGGTCAAAAAAGTCAGTGTAGCCGAAGCTCTAAAACGAACAGGAAAGCCGCCATCTTGGATTGAAAGTACATTTTTGGCAGATTTTGGCCATTTCGCACCAATGGTATGTGAACGCACTTGTCATAGAGCTTTTATGGGATCACCTTCAAACTAGGTGAGGTCACTGTGGACAAGTTGAGGATCTAAAGTTATTAAAAGTTTTTCAAAATGTCGCATGGTTTTCGAGATAGGGGGCGCCAAAGTTGGTGTTCATTCATATTTTTCTCAACAAAAGGCTAAACTCTTATAACCCCAAAAACTTGTCCTCCTGAGGAGCACGTTGAATGTACATGCACTAAACCTGGTACTCACACGTTCCTTAGGTCGGGACGGTCAAAAAATTCAAAGCAGCCTATGCTCTAAAACTAACAGGAAAGCCGCCATCTTGGATTGAAAGTAAATGTATTGCAGATTTTGGCCATTTCGCATCAATGGTATGTGAACGCACTTGTCATAGAGCTTTAATGGGATCACCTTCAAACTTTGTGAGGTCACTGTGGACAAGTTGAGGATCCAAAGGTATCAAAATCTTTTCATTAAGTATCACGGCGAACAAGAAGAAGGGCAGCAAAGTTGGCGAAAATCACGATTCCTCGCAACACACATCAATTTCTTATAACTTTGCCATGGAAGGTCAGATATTGACCAAACTAGTGACAATCGATGATGGGCCCTTGCTAAAGATGTCTATGCAAAAACTGTAAATTTTGAAAACATCGCCTCCTGGTGGTGGCAAACAATAGGAAGTCTGGTATTTCGCAACACACAACAAACTCTTATAACTTTGCGATTGAAGGTCAGATCTTAACCAAACTTGTGATGATAGATGATGGGCTTTTGCTAAAGATGCCTAAGCAAAAACTGTAAATTTTGGAAACAGCGCCACCTGGTGGTAACAGAAAGTACAAGTTCACAATTTCCCTTATAACTTTAACAAATTTCCTTGTATCAAACTCAAAATTTGGGAAAACATTCAAAACACATGGTAGATGATGCGTGCCTAATATGATAACAAATTGTTCAACAGTGTTGCCATGACAAAACTGCAAAGTCAGATATTTGCGACAAAAAACAAACAGCTACCACTTTGCGAATACTATTCCAATCTGAATCAAACTTGCTAGGATTGATGATATTTAATTCCTGAAGATGCCTGTATGAAAATATTCACTTTCAAAAACAGTGCCCCCTGTTGACGGCAGACAATATGACGTCTGGTATTTCGCTACAACAACAAACTCTTATAACTTTGCGATAGAAGGTCAGATCTTAACCAAACTCGTGACGATCGATGATGGGATCTTGCTGAAGATGCTTGTGCAAAAACTGTACATTTTGAAAACAGCGCCTTCTGGTGGTAACATAAAATACAAGTTCACAATTTCCCTTATAACTTTAACAAATTTCATTGTATCATACTCAAAATGAATGAAAACATGTAAAACACATGGTAGATGATGCTTGCTGAATATGATAACAAATCGTTCAACGGTGTTGACATAAGAACACTGCACAGGATCTACTCTACTGAGTGGTTCGTCAGTGCAGTAACCTTTGTTCGCCACATGATGGAGGCATTTGCCTACAAATCTATCAAATCTAACATTTACAGTTTCTCATGCTGCTCTGAAAGGGAAAGATGGGGCAAAAGGTACTGCAAGAGGGGCCAAGGAAAAAAAAACAGGGAAAATGGGAAGAGAGAAAAAGTAACAGAGGGAAAAAAGAGAAAATGCACCCTAAATTCTTATACCATCAGATGTTCTATCACAAAAATAACTAGTTATTTCTAAAATTCAGCTTCAATTCTGATACCATCAGTTGTTTTTCACAAAAATAACAACTTATAGACAAAATCACACTGTTAGACCTCAGACCTCAGACCGGCCCTGAACATGTCTGTAAAGGATGACCTCCTTACAGGAAGTACAACTCCCTAAACAGGAAGTAATGTCTGACATTCTCCGATCCACACGAAACTTATTATGTAAGTCAAGGTACCTTCCCTAAACATGTTTACGGACACGCCTTTCACCCAACAGGAAGACGGCCATTTTAAACGGACACGCCTGACATTGCGCGGGGATGCAGCTGAAAATAACCAGTAACACAAGCAGTGAATGAACGGAAGATGAGGAAGAGGACTCGCGCTGCAACGTGGACGCACGGGGACTCGCGAGCCGTCAAGCTCGAACCCGTTGATTACCGCTTGCGGTACTAGTTATTATTATTATTCTTATTATTCCCCCAAATGAATCGCCTTTTTGAGGCCTTTCCCATACCCGAAAACTCACCAATTTTGGTGACCGCATCAATCGTGGTGTAAATTTACGTCTGAAAAAGGTTCGGGGAATGTGCGTTGAAAATTGAATGTGGGAGGGGCCAATAAGTGCGGCGCCACCTGTCCAAATTCACCATGACCAACACAAATATCGCACATGCACGAAATTCGGTACACATGTGTAGTGGGTCAGGATGAAGAAAAAATTACATTATGACCATGATCCAAACCCAACAGGAAATCCGCCATCTTGGGTTGATTGGCGATTTTTTGGCGATTTTGGCGAATTCGCATCAATGGTATTTGAACTAACTCCTCCTAGAGTTTTCGTGCGATCACCTTCAAACTTGGTGAGGTCCCTGTGGACCAGTTGAGGAGCTCACGGTATCAAAAGTTTTTCAAATGTCACATGGCGCGCGAGATAGGGGGCGGCAAAGTTCGTGATGATTCTGATGTTTCGCATCAGAAAAACAAAACTCTTATAACTTTGCGATGGAAGGTCCGATCCAAACCAAACTTGCTATGATTGATGATGGGCCATGGCTGAAGACGTCTATGAAAAAACGGTGAAGTTTGAAAATAGCGCCTCCTTGTGGTGAAAGAAAATACACCAAAAAAAAGTTTTTTTACGATTTCGGGAATAACTTTTACACAGATAATCGTACCGCACTAAAAATTGGTGACAACAGTCAAAACACATGGTAGATGATGTGTGATCAATATGACGACGAATCGTTTAACGGTGTTGCCATGGCAACGACGCAAAGTCGGATTTTTGGGACAAAAAATCAAACTGCTACAACTTCGCGAATCCTGGTCCGATCTGAACCAAACTTGCTAGGATTGATGACAGTCCGGCCCTAAAGACGTCTATATGAAAATATTCAATTTCGAAAACAGCGCCCCCTGTTGACAGCAGACAGTATGACAGCTTGTATTTCAATTATCTCCTCCTAGAGCTTTTGTGCGATCACCTTCAAACTTGGTGAGATCAATGTGGACGAGTTGAGCATCAAAAGTTATCAAAAGCTTTTTAAAATATTGTATGGCGTACGAGATAGGGGGCGCCAAAGTTGGAGATAATAATAATTTTTCACAACAGACAATGAAACTCTTATAACTTTGCGACGGAAGGTCTGATCCCAACCAAACTTGCTATAGTTGATGATGGTTAGTTGCTGAAGACGACTGTGTTGCTGAAACGGTACATTTTGAAAACAGCGCCTCCTGGTGGTGGTAGAAAATTCTAAAAAAACAAACTGTTACAACTTTGCCAATCCTGGTCCGATCTGAACCAAACTTGCAAGGATTGATGACAGTCCGGCCCTGAACACGTCTATATGAAAATATTAATTTTCAAATACAGCGCCCCCTGGTGACAGCAGACAGAATTACATTTATAGTTTTTGATGCTGCTCCAACAGGGATTGTTGTATCCACTTGAAACTTAGTATGTGGGACCCCAGACCCTTCCTCAACATGTCCGTAAAAGGTCACCTCCCTACAGGAAGTGGAACGCCCGAAACAGGAAGTAAAGTCTTACATTGTCCGATTGACACGAAACTAGATATGTGAGTTACGGGACCTTCCCTGACCATGTTTACGGAGACGCCGTTGACCGAACAGGAAGTCGGCCATTTTAAACAGGAAGTGCCCTCTAACTTTGCAGTACATTGTCCGATCTGCACAAAACCTTATATGTGACACCAGGGACCTGTCCTGAGCATGTCTGTAAAAGGTCACCTCCCTACAGGAAGTGGAACGCCCGAAACAGGAAGTAAAGTCTTACATTGTCCGATTGACACAAAACTAGATATGTGAGTTATGGGACCTTCCCTGAACATGTTTCCAGAGACTAACAGGAAGTCGGCCATTTTAAACAGGAAGTGCCCGCTAACTTTGCAGTACTTTGTCCAATTTGCACAAAACCTTATATGTCACACCAGGGACCTGTCCTGAGCATGTCTGCAAAAGATGACCTCCCAACAGGAAGTGGAATGCCCGAAACAGGAAGTAAACTGTAAGATTGTCCGATCTGCACAAAACTTGATATGTAAGACAAGGGAACTTCCCTGAACACGTTTACGGACGCGCATTTGACCGAACAGGAAGTCGGCCATTTTAAACAGGAAGTGCCCTATAACTTTGCCATACGTTGCCGATCCCCCCCGAAATTTGGATCGACATGTGCGGGGACGCCGCTGAAAATAACTAGTACTGAAAATAACTAGTACCGCGCGCGGTGAATGAACGGGTGAGCGCGCGAGGCGCGCGGGGAGCCGTGGCACACGGCGACTCGCGCGGGTCGGCTCGAACCCGTTCAGAACCGCGCGCGGTACTAGTTATTTAGGGTTCGAGCAACAAGGTTGCAAGAACCCTCTTGAAACTGGAAGGATTATTATTAGGGTTCGAGCAACAAGGTTGCAAGAACCCTCTTGAAACTGGAAGGATTATTATTATTATTATTCTTATTATTCCCCCAAATGAATTGCCTTTTTGAGGCCTTTCCCATACCCCAAAACTCACAGATTTTTGTGACCGCATCAATCCTGGTGTAAATTTACGTCTGAAAAAGGTTCGGGGAATGTGCGTCGAAAATTGAATGTGGGAGGGGCCAATAAGTGCGGCGCCACCTGTCCAAATTCACCATGACCAACACAAATATCGCACATGCACGAAATTCGGTACACATGTGTAGTGGGTCAGGATGAAGAAAAAATTACATTATGACCATGATCCAAACCCAACAGGAAATCCGCCATCTTGGGTTGATTGGCGATTTTTTGGCGATTTTGGCGAATTCGCAGCAATGGTATTTGAACTAACTCCTCCTAGAGTTTTCGTGCGATCACCTTCAAACTTGGTGAGGTCCCTGTGGACCAGTTGAGGAGCTCACGGTATCAAAAGTTTTTTCAAATGTCGCATGGCGCGCGAGATAGGGGGCGGCAAAGTTTGTGATGATTCTGATGTTTCGCATCAGAAAAACAAAACTCTTATAACTTTGCGATGGAAGGTCCGATCCGAACCAAACTTGCTACCATTGATGATGGGCCATGGCTGAAGACGTCTATGAAAAAACGGTGAAGTTTGAAAACAGCGCCTCCTTGTGGTGAAAGAAAATACACAAAAAAAAAGTTTTTTTACGATTTCGGGAATAACTTTTACACAGATAATCGTACCGCACTCAAAATTGGTGACAACAGTCAAAACACATGGTAGATGATGCGTGATCAATATGACGACAAATCGTTTAACGGTGTTGCCATGGCAACGACGCAAAGTCGGATTTTTGGGACAAAAAATCAAACTGCTACAACTTCGCGAATCCTGGTCCGATCTGAACCAAACTTGCTAGGATTGATGACAGTACGGCCCTAAAGACGTCTATATGAAAATATTCAATTTCGAAAACAGCGCCCCCTGGTGACAGCAGACAGTATGACAGCTTGTATTTCAATTATCTCCTCCTAGAGCTTTTGTGCGATCACCTTCAAACTTGGTGAGATCAATGTGGACGAGTTGAGCATCAAAAGTTATCAAAAGCTTTTTAAAATATTGTATGGCGTAGGAGATAGGAGGCGCCAAAGTTGGAGATAATAATAATTTTTCACAACAGACAATGAAACTCTTATAACTTTGCGATGGAAGGTCTGATCCCAACCAAACTTGCTATAGTTGATGATGGTTATTTCCTGAAGACGACTGTGTTGCTGAAACGGTACATTTTGAAAACAGCGCCTCCTGGTGGTGGTAGAAAATTCTAAAAAAACAAACTGTAACAACTTTGCCAATCCTGGTCCGATCTGAACCAAACTTGCAAGGATTGATGACAGTCCGGCCCTGAACACGTCTATATGAAAATATTAACTTTCAAATACAGCGCCCCCTGGTGACAGCAGACAGAATTACATTTATAGTTTTTGATGCTGCTCCAACAGGGATTGTTGTATCCACTTGAAACTTAGTATGTGGGACCCCAGACCCTTCCTCAACATGTCCGTAAAAGGTCACCTCCCTACAGGAAGTGGAACGCCCGAACCAGGAAGTAAAGTCTTACATTGTCCGATTGACACGAAACTAGATATGTGAGTTACGGGACCTTCCCTGAACATGTTTACGGAGACGCCGTTGACCGAACAGGAAGTCGGCCATTTTAAACAGGAAGTGCCCTCTAACTTTGCAGTACATTGTCCGAGCTGCACAAAACCTTATATGTGACACCAGCAACCTGTCCTGAGCATGTCTGTAAAAGGTCACCTCCCTACAGGAAGTGGAACGCCCGAAACAGGAAGTAAAGGCTTGCATTGTCCGATTGACACAAAACTAGATATGTGAGTTACGGGACCTTCCCTGAACATGTTTCCAGAGACGAACAGGAAGTTGGCCATTTTAAACAGGAAGTGCCCGCTAACTTTGCCGTACGTTGTCCAATTTGCATGAAACCTTATATGTCACACCAGGGACCTGTCCTGAGCATGTCTGCAAAAGATGACCTCCCAACAGGAAGTGGAATGCCCGAAACAGGAAGTAATCTCTAAGATTGTCCGATCTGCACAAAACTTGATATGTAAGACAAGGGAACTTCCCTGAACACGTTTACGGACGCGCATTTGACCGAACAGGAAGTCGGCCATTTTAAACAGGAAGTGCCCTATAACTTTGCCATACGTTGCCGATCCCCCCCGAAATTATTAGGGTTCGAGCAACTTGGTTGCAAGAACCCTATTGAAACTGTAAAGATTATTAGGGTTCGAGCAACTTGGTTGCAAGAACCCTATTGAAACTGTAAAGATTATTCTTCTTCTTCTTCTTCTTCTTCTTCCTCTTCACCAAAGTAAATCGCGTTTTAGAGAACCTGAACATGCCCCAAAACTCACCAATTTTTGCAAGCGCATCAGACCTGGTGTAAATTTACGTTTATTACTGTTTCGGGGAATGTGCGTTAAAAAATGAAAGTGGGCGGGGCAAATAACTGCTCCACCCCCTAAAACTTGTGGGCCTGAGGAGCACGTTTAATGTACATGCACGAAACTTGGTACACGCGTTCTTTAGGTCGGGATGGTCAAAAAAGTCAGCGTAGCCTATGCTCTAAAACGAACAGGAAAGCAGCCATCTTGGATTGAAAATTCATTTTTTGCCGATTTTGGCCATATCGCACCATCTGTATTTGAACGAACTTGTCCTAGAGCTTACATGGGATCACGTTCAAACTTGGTGAGGTCACTTTGGACAAGTTGAGGATCTAAAGTTGCTAAAAACTTTTTAATAAGTATCATGGTGTACGAGAAAGGGGCAGGCAAAGTTGGTGAAAATTTTTATTTTTCGCCACAGGCAACAAAACTCTTATAACTTTGCGATAGAAGGTCACTTCCCAACCAAATTACCTAGGGTTGATGATGGACCATTGCTGAAGAAGTCTGTGGAAAAACTGTACATTTTTAGCACAGCGCCTCCTTGTGGTAACAGAAAATACAACAAATACACAATTTAGGTAATAACTTTTACATATTTAATCGTATCAAACTCAAAATTTGTGACAACATTTAAAACACATGAAAGATGATGCGTGCTTATTATGATAACAAATGGTTCAACGGTGTTGCCATAGCAACACTGCAAAGTCAGATATTTGTGACAAAAAAACAAACTGCTACAACTTTGAGAAACTGAGTCTAATCTGAACCAAACTTGCTAGGATTGATGATAGTCCTGCCCCGAAGACACCTATATGAAAATATTCACTTACAAAAACAGCGCCCCCTTGTGACAGCAGCCACTATGACACCTGATATTTGAATGAACTTGGCCTAGAGTTTTTGTGCGATCACCTTGAAAATTAGTGAGGTCACTGTGAACAAGTTGCCGAGCATAAGTTACTGAAAGCTTTTTAAAATGTCGCTCGGTGGACGAGATAGGGGGCGCCAAAGTTGGTGTTCATTCATATTTTTCACAACAAAAGGCAAAACTCTTACAACCCGTAAAACTTGTCCTCCTGAGGAGCACGTTGAATGTACATGCTCGAAACTTGGTACTCACGCGTTCGTTAGGTCCAGACGGTCAAAAAAGTCAGCGTAGCCGAACCTCTAAAACGAACAGGAAAGCCGCCATTTTGGATTGAAAGTAAATTTTTAGCAGATTTTGGCCATTTCGCACCAATGGTATGTGAACGCACTTGTCATAGAGCTTTAAAGGGATCACCTTCAATCTGGGTGAGGTCACTGTGAATAAGTTGAGGATCTAAAGTTATTAAAAGTTTTTTAAAATGTCACATGGTTTTTGAGATAGGGGGCGCCAAAGTTGGCGTTCATTCATATTTTCACAACAAAAGGCGAAACTCTTACAACCCGTAAAACTTGTCCTCCTGAGGAGCACGTTTAATGTACATGCACTAAACTTGGTACTCACGCGTTCCTTAGGTCAGGACGGTCAAAAAATTCAAAGCAGCCTATGCTCTAAAATGAACGGGAACGCCGCCATCTTGGATTGAAAGTACATTTTTTGCAGATTTTGGCCATTTCGCACCAATGGTATGTGAACGCACTTGTCATAGAGCTTTCATGGGATCACCTTGAAACTTTGTGAGGTCACTGTGAACAAGTTGAGGATCCAAAGGTATCAAAATCTTTTCATTAAGTATCACGGCGAAAAAGAAGAAGGTCAGGAAAGTTGGCGAAAATCACGATTCCTCGCAACACACAACAATCTCTTATAACTTTGCCATGGAAGGTCAGATATTAACCAAACAAGTGACAATCGATGATGGGCCCTTGCTAAAGATGTCTATGCAAAAACTGTAAATTTTGAAAACATCGCCTCCTGGTGGTGGCAAACACTAGGAAGTGTGGTATTTCGCAACACACAACAAACTCTTATAACTTTGCGATTGAAGGTCAGATCTTAACCAAACTTGTGATGATCAATGATGGGCTTTTGCTGAAGATGCCTATGCAAAAACTGTAAATTTTGGAAACAGCGCCACCTGGTGGTAACAGAAAGTACAAGTTCACAATTTCCCTTATAACTTTAACAAATTTGCTTGTATCAAACTCAAAATTTGGGAAAACATTCAAAACACATGGTAGATGATGCGTGCCTAATATGATAACAAATTGTTCAACAGTGTTGCCATGACAAAACTGCAAAGTCAGATATTTGCGACAAATAACAAACAGCTACCACTTTGCGAATACTATTCCAATCTGAATCAAACTTGCTAGGATTGATGATATTTAATTCCTGAAGATGCCTATATGAAAATATTCACTTTCAAAAACAGTGCCCCCTGTTGACGGCAGACAATATAACGTCTGGTATTTCGCTACAACAACAAACTCTTATAACTTTGCGATGGAAGGTCAGATCTTAACCAAACTTGTGATGATCGATGATGGGATCTTGCTGAAGATGCTTATGCAAAAACTGTACATTTTGAAAACAGCGCCTTCTGGTGGTAACAGAAAATACAATTTCACAATTTCCCTTATAACTTTAACAAATTTCATTGTATCATACTCAAAATGAATGAAAACATGTAAAACACATGGTAGATGATGCTTGCTGAATATGATAACAAATCGTTAAATGGTGTTGCCTGGCAAAAATGCAAAGGATTCCCTCAACTGAGTGGTTTGTTCATGCAGTAACCATTGTTCGCCACATGATGGAGGCATTTGCCTACAAATCTATCAAATCTAACATTTACAGTTTCTCATGCTGCTCTAATTGGGATTGTTGTATCCACTTGAAACTTCATACGTGAGACCTCAGACCCGTCCGGAACATGTCTGTAAAGCAGTAATGCCAAAGTCAAATACACGGGGGGCCAAAATAAAAAAAATGGTACAGGTGGAGGATTAAATATTTATTAAAACTTGCAATTACTGCACATATTGAACCAATACCAATACCACAGCCTATATTGCACTCAATCATTAAATTAAATTAAATTAAATTAAATTAAATTAAATTAAATTAAATTAAATTAAATTAAATTAAGCAAAATATAAATAAAATCAGTTGCAATATTTTCTCAAGGCTCTTTCAGTAACAAATTGAAAACGTTTTTCCGTCTTCTTTTTAACAGGTAAACAGCAAAATGTTATTTTCCTTCAAAGCTCAATGGCAAGATAAATGCAAAAATGAAACAGCATGTTACAAAACAAATCAGTGTGCTGCTCTGATCCTCACCAATGTCTGTCTTTTATAATAAAATTAGAAGTTAGTGCAAACTTGAAAAGTGCAAAACAGTTGCATGTTTCATAGTGCCTTCTTAAGTTATATTCTTTCATAACGACACACTGTCTCCACACACAAGACACACAGGCTTTCCTTTTACTTCGGTGAACATTATTCTGCCTCCCACCTGTCTTGAAAACCCTGTTTTCACCGTCTACTTTTCTATTTGTCTATTTGGGGAGAGGGAGATGAAAAATGACAGCAATGTTTAGTTTTCCACTGTGACTGTGATGCTGTTCATGAAGGATGACACGGGATCGCACTCACAGTGCATCTTGGGATGTGTAGTATTATGGTGCTGAGGGCACATAATAGTGCAAGCCGGTTTTAATAGTAATTAAAAATCATCCCGTGGGCCACACATAACTCATTCACGGGCCTTGATTCTGACATATGTGCTGTAAAGGATAACCTCCCTACAGGAAGTAGAACTCCCGAAACAGGAAGTCAAGTCTAACATTTTCCAATCTTCACAAAACTTGATATGTGAGGAACGTCCCTGAACACGTTTACGGACACACCTTTCACCAAACAGGAAGTCGGCCATTTTAAACAGGAAGTGCCATCTAACTTAGCACATGGACGCTGAAAATAGTCTAAGCTGAAAATTACTACTGCCGCAAGCGGTGAATGAACGGAAGATGAGCTAGACGTCTCGCACGGCGAGGTGGGCGCAGGGAGACCCGCGAGCCGTCAAGCTCGAACCCGTTGATTACCGCTTGTTATTAGGGTTCGAGCAACTTGGTTGCGCAAGAACCCTATTATAATCGCTAAGATTATTCTTCTTCTTATTCTTATTATTATTATTCCTCCAAATGAATCGCGTTTTTGAGGCCTTTCCCATGCCCCAAAACTCACCAAATTTTGCAACCCCATCAGACCTGGTGTAAAATTACGTATATCAATGTTTCAAGGAATGTGCGGCAAAAAATGGAAGAGGGCGGGGCTAAAAACTGACGCAAAAAACTTCTATTAGGTCATCTGCTCTCTGGTTTAACGCACATGAACGAAACTTGGCACACATGTTCATGAGGTGGGGACGGTCAAAAAAGTCGATGACAACTTCCCTGTGAATCCTACAGGAAGGACGCCATCTTGGATTGCACGCCAAAACAGAGGCGATTTTGGCCATTTCGCACCATCGGTATTTGAACTAACTTGTCCCAGAGCTTACATGGAATCACGTTCAAACTTGGTGAGGTCACTGTGGACAAGTTGAGGATCTAAAGTTCCTGAAAACTTTTTAATAAGTATCATGGCGTACGAGAAAGGGGGCGTCAAAGTTGGTGAAAATTCACGCTTTTCGCCACACGCAACAAAACTCTTATAACTTTGCGATAGAAGGTCCGATCTTAACCAAACTTGTGGCGATTGATGATGGGCCCTTGCTGAAGAGGCCTATGCAAAAACTGTCAAGTTTGTAAACATCGCCTCCTGGTGGTGGCAGAAAATAAAAAAAAAAAGTAACTTTTACAATTTCGGGAATAACTTTTACAGAGATTATCGTATCAAACTCAAAATTGGTAAAAATCACCCAAAACACAAGGTAGATGATGCATGCTCAATATGATGGCGTAGAGTTACATGATGTTGCCATGGTAATGATGCAAAGTCGGATTTTTGCGACAAAAAAACCAACTGCTACAACTTTGCGAATCCTAGTCCAATCTGAACCAAACTTGCTAGGATTGATGATAGTCCAGCCCTGAAGACGTCTATATGAAAATATTCACTTTCAAAACCAGCACCCCCTGGTGACGGAGACAATATGACCTCTGGTATTTGAAGGAATTAATCCTAGAGTTCTTGTGCGATCACCTTTAAACTCGGTGAGGTCACTGTGAACCAGTTGAGGAGCTTAAGTTATCAAAAGTTTTTTAAAATGTCTCATGGTGTACGAGATAGGGGGCGCCAAAGTGGGTGTAAATTCCTATTTTTCACAACAAAAAGCAAAACTCTTATAACTTTGCGATGGAAGATCCAATCCCAACCAAACTTCCTATGATTGATAATGGGTAGTTGCTGAAGGCGACTATATTGCCGAAAACAATACATTTTGAAAACAGCGCCTCCTGGTGGTGGTAGAAAATACTACAAAAAAAAAACTGTTACAACTTTGCCAATCCTGGTCAAATCTGAACCAAACTTGCTAGGATTGTTGATAGTCTGGCCCTGAACAAACCTATGTGAAAATATTTCAAGTCAAAATCAGCGCCCCCTGGTGAAAGTGGACGGGCCAAAAAACTGCTCCACCCCCTAAAACCTGTGGTCCTGAGGAGCACGTTTAATGTACATGCACAAAACTTGGTACACGCGTTCCTTAGGTCACGCCGGTCAAAAAAGTCAGCGTAGCCTATGCTCTAAAACGAACAGGAAAGCCGCCATCTTGGATTGAAAGTAAATGCTTTGCTGATTTTGGCCATTTTGCACCAATGATATTTGAACAGATTTGTCCTAGAACTTTCATGGGATCACCTTCAAACTTGGTGAGGTCACTTTGGACAAGTTGAGGATCCAAAGGTATCAAAATCTTTTCAATAGGTATTATGGCGTAAGAGTAAGGGGCCGGCAAAGTTGGTGAAAATTTTAATGTTTCGCCACAGGCAACAAAACTCTTATAACTTTGCGATAGAAGGTCACATCCCAACCAAATTACCTAGGGTTGATGATGGACCATTGCTGAAGAAGTCTGTGGAAAAACTGTACATTTTTAGCACAGCGCCTTCTTGTGGTAACAGAAAATCCAAAAAATAAACATTTCGGTAATAACTTTTACAGAGTTAATCGTATCAAACTCAAAAATTGTGAAAACATTCAAAACACATGGTCGATTATGCGTGCTTTATATGATAACAAATCGTTCAACGGTGTTGCCACAGCAACACTGCAAAGTCAGATATTTGTGACAAAAAACAAACTATTACAACTTTACGAATCCGAGTCCGATCTGAACCAAACTTGCTCTGATTGATGATAATCTGGCCCTGAAGACGCCTATATGAAAATATTCTCTTTCAAAAACAGCGCCCCCTGGTGACAGCAGACACTATGACACCTGATATTTGAATGAACTAATCCTAGAGTTTTTATGCGATCACCTTGAAAGTTGGTGAGGTCACTGTGAACAAGTTGCCGAGCATAAGTTCCTGAAAGCTTTTTAAAATATCGCTCGGTGTACGAGATAGGGGGCGCCAAAGTTGGTGTTCATTCATATTTTTCACAACAAAAGGTGAAACTCTTACAACCCGTAAAACTTGTCCTCCTGAGGAGCACGTTGAATGTACATGCACAAAACTTGGTACTCACGCGTTCCTTAGGTCCAGACGGTCAAAAAAGTCAGCGTAGCCGAAGCTCTAAAGCGAACAGGAAAGCCGCCATCTTGGATTGAAAGTACATTTTTGCAGATTTTGGCCATTTCGCACCAATGGTATGTGAACGCACTTGTCATAGAGCTTTAAAGGGATCACCTTCAAACTGGTTGAGGTCACTGTGGACAAGTTGAGGATCTAAAGTTATTAAAAGTTTTTTAAAATGTTACATGGTTTTTGAGATAGGGGGCGCCAAAGTTGGCGTTCATTCATATTTTTCACAACAAAAGGCGAAACTCCTACAACCCGTAAAACTTATCCTCCTGAGGAGCACGTTGAATGTACATGCACTAAACTTGGTACTCACGCGTTCCTTAGGTCAGGACGGTCAAAAAATTCAAAGCAGCTTATGCTCTAAAACGCACGGGACAGCCGCCATCTTGGATTGATAGTAAATTTTTTGCTGATTTTGGCCATTTCGCACCAATGGTATGTGAACGCACTTGTCATAGAGCTTTCATGGGATCACCTTCAAACTTGCTGAGGTCACTGTGGACAAGTTGAGGATCCAAAGGTATCAAAATCTTCTCATCAAGTATCACGGCGAACAAGAAGAAGGGCGGCAAAGTTGGCGAAAATCACGATTCCTCGCAACACACAACAATCTCTCATAACTTTGCCATGGAAGGTCAGATATTAACCAAACAAGTGACAATCGATGATGGGCCCTTGCTAAAGATGTCTATGCAAAAACTGTAAATTTTGAAAACATCGCCTCCTGGTGGTGGCAAACGCTATGAAGTCTGGTATTTCGCAACACACAACAAACTCTTATAACTTTGCGATTGAAGGTCAGATCTTAACCAAACTTGTGATGATAGATGATGGGCTTTTGCTAAAGATGCCTAAGCAAAAACTGTAAATTTTGGAAACAGCGCCACCTGGTGGTAACAGAAAGTACAAGTTCACAATTTCCCTTATAACTTTAACAAATTTCCTTGTATCAAACTCAAAATTTGGGAAAACATTCAAAACACATGGTAGATGATGCGTGCCTAATATGATAACAAATTGTTCAACATTGTTGCAATGACAACACTGCAAAGTCAGATATTTGCGACAAAAAACAAACTGCTACCACTTTGCGAATGCTATTCCAATCTGAACCAAACTTGCTAGGATTGATGATAGTCAATCCCTGAAGATGCCTGTATGAAAATATTCACTTTCAAAAACAGTGCCTTCTGTTGACGGCAGACAATATGACGTCTAGTATTTCGCTACAACAACAAACTCTTATAACTTTGCGATGGAAGGTCAGATCTTAACCAAACTCGTGACGATCGATGATGGGATCTTGCTGAAGATGCTTGTGCAAAAACTGTACATTTTGAAAACAGCGCCTTCTGGTGGTAACATAAAATACAAGTTCACAATTTCCCTTATAACTTTAACAAATTTCATTGTATCATACTCAAAATGAATGAAAACATGTAAAACACATGGTAGATGATGCTTGCTGAATATGATAACAAATCATTCAACGGTGTTGACATAAGAACACTGCACAGGATCTACTCTACTGAGTGGTTCGTCAGTGCAGTAACCTTTGTTCGCCACATGATGGAGGCATTTGCCTACAAATCTATCAAATCTAACATTTACAGTTTCTCATGCTGCTCTGAAAGGGAAAGATGGGGCAAAAGGTACTGCAAGGGGGGCCAAGGAAAAAAAAAACAGGGAAAATGGGAAGAGCGAAAAAGTAACAGAGGGAAAAAAGAGAAAATGCACCCTAAATTCTTATACCATCAGATGTTCCATCACAAAAATAACTAGTTATTTCTAAAATTCAGCTTCAATTCTGATACCATCAGTTGTTTTTCACAAAAATAACAACTTATAGATGAAATCACACTGTTAGACCTCAGACCCGCCCTGAACATGTCTGTAAAGGATGACCTCCTTACAGGAAGTACAACTCCCGAAACAGGAAGTAATGTCTGACATTCTCCGATCCACACGAAACTTATTATGTAAGTCAAGGTACCTTCCCTAAACACATTTACGGACACGCCTTTCACCCAACAGGAAGACGGCCATTTTAAACGGACACGCCTGACATTGCGCGGGGATGCAGCTGAAAATAACCAGTACCACAAGCAGTGAATGAACGGAAGATGAGGAAGAGGACTCGCGCTGCAACGTGGACGCACGGGGACTCGCGAGCCGTCAAGCTCGAACCCGTTGATTACCGCTTGTTCTTCTTCTTCTTCTTCTTCCTCTTCACCAAAGTAAATCGCGTTTTAGAGAACCTGAACATGTCCCAAAACTCACCAATTTTTGCAAGCGCATCAGACCTGGTGTAAATTTACGTTTATTACTGTTTCGGGGAATGTGCGTTAAAAAATGAAAGTGGGCGGGGCAAATAACTGCTCCACCCCCTAAAACTTGTGGGCCTGAGGAGCACGTTTAATGTACATGCACGAAACTTGGTCCACGCGTTCCTTAGGTCGGGACGGTCAAAAAAGTCAGCGTAGCCTATGCTCTAAAACGAACAGGAAAGCCGCCATCTTGGATTGAAAATTCATTTTTTGCCTATTTTGGCCATATCGCACCATCGGTATTTGAACGAACTTGTCCTAGAGCTTACATGGGATCACGTTCAAACTTGGTGAGGTCACTTTGGACAAGTTGAGGATCTAAAGTTGCTAAAAACTTTTTAATAAGTATCATGGTGTACGAGAAAGGGGCCCGCAAAGTTGGTGAAAATTTTTATTTTTCGCCACAGGCAACAAAACTCTTATAACTTTGCGATAGAAGGTCACTTCCCAACCAAATTACCTAGGGTTGATGATGGACCATTGCTGAAGAAGTCTGTGGAAAAACTGTACATTTTAAGCACAGCGCCTCCTTGTGGTAACAGAAAATACAACAAATACACAATTTCGGTAATAACTTTTACATATTTAATCGTATCAAACTCAAAATTTGTGACAACATTTAAAACACATGAAAGATGATGCGTGATTATTATGATAACAAATGGCGCAACGGTGTTGCCATAGCAACACTGCAAAGTCAGATATTTGTGACAAAAAAACAAACTGCTACAACTTTGCGAAACTGAGTCTAATCTGAACCAAACTTGCTAGGATTGATGATAGTCCTGCCCCGAAGACACCTATATGAAAATATTCACTTACAAAAAAAGCGCCCCCTTGTGACAGCAGCCACTATGACACCTGATATTTGAATGAACTTGTCCTAGAGTTTTTGTGCGATCACCTTGAAAATTAGTGAGGTCACTGTGAACAAGTTGCTGAGCATAAGTTACTGAAAGCTTTTTAAAATGTCGCTCGGTGTACGAGATAGGGGGCGCCAAAGTTGGTGTTCATTCATATTTTTCACAACAAAAGGCAAAACTCTTACAACTCGTAAAACTTGTCCTCCTGAGGAGCACGTTGAATGTACATGCACGAAACTTGGTACTCACGCGTTCGTTAGGTCCAGACGGTCAAAAAAGTCAGCGTAGCCGAACCTCTAAAACTAACAGGAAAGCCGCCATTTTGGATTGAAAGTACATTTTTTGCAGATTTTGGCCATTTCGCACCAATGGTATGTGAACGCACTTGTCATAGAGCTTTAAAGGGAGCACCTTCAATCTGGGTGAGGTCACTGTGAATAAGTTGAGGATCTAAAGTTATTAAAAGTTTTTTAAAATGTCACATGGTTTTGAGATAGGGGGCGCCAAAGTTGGCGTTCATTCATATTTTTCACAACAAAAGGCGAAACTCTTACAACCCGTAAAACTTGTCCTCCTGAGGAGCACGTTTAATGTACATGCACTAAACTTGGTACTTACGCGTTCCTTAGGTCAGTACGGTCAAAAAATTCAAAGCAGCCTATGCTCTAAAATGAACGGGAAAGCCGCCATCTTGGATTGAAAGTACATTTTTTGCAGATTTTGGCCATTTCGCACCAATGGTATGTGAACGCACTTGTCATAGAGCTTTCATGGGATCACCTTTAAACTTTGTGAGGTCACTGTGAACAAGTTGAGGATCCAAAGGTATCAAAATCTTTTCATTAAGTATCACGGCGAACAAGAAGAAGGTCAGGAAAGTTGGCGAAAATCACGATTCCTCGCAACACACAACAATCTCTTATAACTTTGCCATGGAAGGTCAGATATTAACCAAACAAGTGACAATCGATGATGGGCCCTTGCTAAAGATGTCTATGCAAAAACTGTAAATTTTGAAAACATCGCATCCTGGTGGTGGCAAACACTAGGAAGTCTGGTATTTCGCAACACACAACAAACTCTTATAACTTTGCTATTGAAGGTCAGATCTTAACCAAACTTGTGATGATAGATGATGGGCTTTTGCTAAAGATGCCTATGCAAAAACTGTAAATTTTGGAAACAGCGCCACCTGGTGGTAACAGAAAGTACAAGTTCACAATTTCCCTTATAACTTTAACAAATGTCCTTGTATCAAACTCAAAATTTGGGAAAACATTCAAAACACATGGTAGATGATGCGTGCCTAATATGATAACAAATTGTTCAACAGTGTTGCCATGACAAAACTGCAAAGTCAGATATTTGCGACAAAAAACAAACAGCTACCACTTTGCTAATACTATTCCAATCTGAATCAAACTTGCTAGGATTGATGATATTTAATTCCTGAAGATGCCTATATGAAAATATTCACTTTCAAAAACAGTGCCCCCTGTTGACGGCAGACAATATGACGTCTGGTATTTCGCTACAACAACAAACTCTTATAACTTTGCGATGGAAGTTCAGATCTTAACCAAACTTGTGACGATCGAT
>NW_025320688.1:0-39050 GCF_019176455.1 Solea senegalensis
TAATAATAATAATAATAATCCTTCCAGTTTCAATAGGGTTCTTGCAACCTTGTTCCTCGAACCCTAATAATAATAATAATAATTAAAGCTGCAAGCAGCGTTGTACGGGACCTCGCGGCCGCCACCCTCTACCGGCATGTCATGTATAATGTGGGCTCTGGCCGGGTTACTTATCTCGCATGTGAAGTTTAGTACAGATTGGTTGACGTATGGCAATGTAAAGGGTCACTTCCTGTCCGGGAAGACCTACTTCCTGTGTGCAGGTGACGTCTTGCAGATGTGTTCAGGGCAGGCCCTTGGTACCACATATCAAGTTTTGGGCCGATTGCTTAATTTTTGGTGAAGTTACAGGGCACTTCCTGTTTTAGACAATCTACTTCCTGTGTGCAGGTGACGTCTTGCAGGTGTGTTCAGGACGGGCCCTTGGTCTCACATATCAAATTTTGGGCTGATTGGTCAATTTTTGGTGAAGTTACAGGGCAATTCCTGTTTAGCGGCGAAACGCGCAATTCAAAATGGCCGACATCGCGTTGGGGTCAAGTTCGCATTTGTAGACGTGTTCAGGGGCGGGGTCTGGTGTCACATATAAAGTTTTGTGCCGATCGGCGCATGTGTGGCGAAGTAATAGCACACGTCCTGTTTCGTGGCGAGCCGCCGAAATTCCGATGGCTGCCGTGGCCACACCCCTTTGAATCTGCGAAAGCTTCCTATAACTTTTGATCTTGGATGGGTCTATAACAATTTGACGCATTTTCCGCGTCGCTATGATGAATGCCCTCAGACAAGTTAGTTCAGTTACGAAACTTGTAAAACGCCAAGATGGACGCCAAATCCAAGATGGCCGACTTCCTGTTGAGTCGAGGTCATGGTGTCAAGAGGATTTTTTGTTCGGCTTACGCCGAACAATCACCCCACTGAGTTTCGTGAATTTAGGTGAAACTAATTGTTTTTCACCTGTGGGGGCACTACTGAGCCATTTTGCATTGTTTTTTCGCAATTCCACTATTTTATCGAATTTTTTGGCAGTTCTGATGTGCGTGCCAATTTTCGTCTGTTTTCACGCAGGTTCAGGGGGTCAAATTCGAGATCCCGTGGCATGAAAGAAAATAATAATAATAATAATAATTCCTAGAATAACAATATGTCCTCGCCCACTGCGTGGGCTCGGACCCCGCGCGCGCTGTGTGCGTGCCCGGTCCTCGGTCCTTGCACACTACTGTGTTTGTGCACGGTCCTAGGTCCTTGCACACTGCTTTGTTAGTGCTCGGTCCATGTTGCTCGAATTACAATAGGTCCTCGCACACTGTGTGAGTGCTCGGTCCCTAATAATAACTAGTACCGCAAGCGGTAATCAACGGGTTCGAGCTTGATGGCTCGCGAGTCGCCGTGCGTCCACATCACCGCGCGAGTCCTCTAGCTCATCTCCCGTTCATTCACCACTTGCGGTACTAGTTATTTTCAGCTGCATCCCTGCGCAATGTCAGATGGCGCAGGGATGCAAGGTCAAAATGGCCGACTTCCTGTTGGGTGAAAGGCGTGTCCTTAAACGTGTTCATGGAAGGTCCCTTCACTCACATATCAAGTTTCGTGCGGATCGGACATTGTACAGCCCAGTTAAAAGGGCACGTCCTGTTTAAAATGACCAACTTCCTGTTGGGTGAAAGGTGTGTCCGTAAACGTGTTCATGGAAGGGCCCTTGACTCACATATCAAGTTTCGTGCGGATTGGACAATGTTAGACTTTACTTCCTGTTTCGTGAGCTCTACTTCTTGTAGGGAGGTTATCCTTTACAGCACATATGTCAGAGTCAAGGCCCGTGAATGAGTTATCTCTGGCTTGCGGGATGATATTTAATTACTACTAAAACCGGCTTTCAGTATTATGTGCCCTCAGCACCATAATACTACAAATCCCAAGATGCACTGCGAGTGCATTGGCGCGTACCGAGTGCTCGCAAGCGAGCGCGATCCCATGTCATCCTTCATGAACTGCATAACAGTCACAGTAGAGGACTAAACATCGCCGTCAATTTTCATCTCCCTCTCCCCCAAATAGGCAAATAGCAAGGTAGACAGTGAAAACATGGGGTTTCAAGACAGGTGGGAGGCAGATTGCACTAACTTCTAATTTTATTATAAAAGACAGACATTGGTGAGGATCAGAGCAGCACACTGATTTGTTTTGTAACACATGCTGTTTCTTTTTTGCATTTATCTTGCCAGTGAGCTTTGAAGGAAAATAACATTTTGCTGTTTACCTGTTAAAAAGAAGAAGGTAAAAATGTTTTCAATTTGTTACTGAAAGAGCCTTGAGAAAATATTGCAACTGATTTTATTAATGTTTTGCTTAATTTAATTTAATTTAATTTAATTTAATTTAATTTAATTTAATTTAAGGATTAAGTGCAATATAGGCTGTGGTATTGGTATTGGTATTGGTTCAATATGTGCAATAAATTGCAAGTTTTAATAAACATTGAACTAGCCCAGCCCTCCACTTTTTTTATTTTTGCCCCCCGTGTATTTGACTTTGGCATTACTGCTTTATAGACATGTTCCTGACGGGTCTGAGGTCTCACATATCAAGTTTCAAGTGGAAACAACAATCCCTGTCAGAACAGCATGAGAAACTGTAAATGTTAGATTTGATAGATTTGTAGGCAAATGCCTCCATCATGTGGCGAAAAATGGTATTGCATAATTGAATCACTCAGTTTAGGTAATCCTTTGCATTTTTGCCAGGCATCACCGTTAAACGATTTCTTCTCATATTAGGCACGCATCATCTGCAATGTGTTTTGTTTTTTTTCACAAATTTTGAGTATGATGTGAAGAAGTGTGTAAAAGTTATAAGGGAATTGTGAATTTGTTGTATTTTCTGTTTCTACCAGGAGGCGCTGTGCTAAAAATTTACAGTATTTCCACAGACTTCTTCAGCAATGGTCCATCATCAACCCTAGGTAATTTGGTTGGGAAGTGACCTTCTATCGCAAAGTTATAAGAGTTTTGTTGCCTGTGGTGAAAAATAAAAATTTTCACCAACTATGCCGGCCCCTTTCTCGTACGCCATGATACTTATTAAAAAGTTTTTAGCAACTTTAGCTCCTCAACTTGTCCAAAGTGCCCTCACCAAGTTTGAACGTGATCCCATGTAAGCTCTAGGACAAGTTCGTTCAAATACCGATGGTGCGATATGGCCAAAATCGGCAAAAAATGAATTTTCAATCCAAGATGGCGGCTTTTCTGTTCGTTTTAGAGCATAGGCTACGCTGACTTTTTTGACCGTCCCGACCTAAGGAACGCGTGTATCAAATTTCATGCATGTACATTAAACGTGCTCCTCAGGCCCACAAGTTTTAGGGGGTGGAGCAGTTATTTGCCCCGCCCACTTTCATTTTTTAACGCACATTCCCCGAAACACTAACAAACGTAAATTTACACCAGGTCTGATGCGCTTGCAAAAATTGGTGAGTTTTGGGGCATGTTCAGGGCCTCAAAAATGCGATTCATTTGGTAGGCGGAAGAAGAAGAAGAAGAATAACTCTTACGATTACAATAGGGTTCTTGCGCAACATTGTTGCTCGAACCCTAATAATCTTAGCGATTATAATAGGGTTCTTGCGCAACCAAGTTGCTCGAACCCTAATAAGAAGAATAATCTTAGCGATTACAATAGGGTTCTTGCGCAACCAAGTTGCTCGAACCCTAATAAGAATAATCTTAGCGATTACAATAGGGTTCTTGCAACCAGTTGCTCGAACCCTAATAATCTTCACAGTTTCAATAGGGTTCTTGCAACCTTGTTGCTCGAACCCTAAAAAGATTCTTCTTCTTCTTCTTCCTCTTCACCAAAGTAAATCGCGTTTTAGAGGCCCTGAACATGCCCCAAAACTCACCAATTTTTGCAAGCGCATCAGACCTGGTGTAAATTTACGTTTATTAGTGTTTCGGGGAATGTGCGTTAAAAAATGAAAGTGGGCGGGGCAAATAACTGCTCCACCCGCTAGAACTTGTGGGCCTGAGGAGCACGTTAAATGTACATGCACGAAACTTGGTACACGCGTTCCTTAGGTCGGGATGGTCAAAAAAGTCAGCGTAGCCTATGCTCTAAAACGAACAGGAAAGCCGCCATCTTGGATTGAAAATTCATTTTTTGCCGATTTTGGCCATATCGCACCATCGGTATTTGAACGAACTTGTCCTAGAGCTTACATGGGATCACGTTCAAACTTGGTGAGGTCACTTTGGACAAGTTGAGGATCTAAAGTTGCTAAAAACTTTTTAATAAGTATCATGGTGTACGAGAAAGGGGCCTGCAAAGTTGGTGAAAATTTTTATTTTTCGCCACAGGCAACAAAACTCTTATAACTTTGCGATAGAAGGTCACTTCCCAACCAAATTACCTAGGGTTGATGATGGACCATTGCTGAAGAAGTCTGTGGAAAAACTGTACATTTTTAGCACAGCGCCTCCTTGTGGTAACAGAAAATACAACAAATACACAATTTCGGTAATAACTTTTACATATTTAATCGTATCAAACTCAAAATTTGTGACAACATTTAAAACACATGAAAGATGATGCGTGCTTATTATGATAACAAATGGCGCAACGGTGTTGCCATAGCAACACTGCAAAGTCAGATATTTGTGACAAAACAACAAACTGCTACAACTTTGCGAAACTGAGTCCAATCTGAACCAAACTTGCTAGGATTGATGATAGTCTGGCCCTGAAGACACCTATTTGAAAATATTCACTTTCAAAAACAGCGCCCCCTTGTGACAGCAGCCACTATGACACCTGATATTTGAATGAACTTGTCCTAGAGTTTTTGTGCGATCACCTTGAAAATTAGTGAGGTCACTGTGAACAAGTTGCCGAGCATAAGTTACTGAAAGCTTTTTAAAATGTCGCTCGGTGTACGAGATAGGGGGCGCCAAAGTTGGTGTTCATTCATATTTTTCACAACAAAAGGCAAAACTCTTACAACCCGTAAAACTTGGCCTCCTGAGGAGCACGTTGAATGTACATGCACGAAACTTGGTACTCACGCGTTCGTTAGGTCCAGACGGTCAAAAAAGTCAGCGTAGCCGAACCTCTAAAACGCAACAGGAAAGCCGCCATTTTGGATTGAAAGTACATTTTTCGCAGATTTTGGCCATTTCGCACCAATGGTATGTGAACGCACTTGTCATAGAGCTTTAATTCGATCACCTTCAAACTGGTTGAGGTCACTGTGAATAAGTTGAGGATCTAAAGTTATTAAAAGTTTTTTAAAATGTCACATGGTTTTTGAGATAGGGGGCGCCAAAGTTGGCGTTCATTCATATTTTTCACAACAAAAGGCTAAACTCTTACAACCCGTAAAACTTGTCCTCCTGAGGAGCACGTTTAATGTACATGCACTAAACTTGGTACTCACGCGTTCCTTAGGTCAGGACGGTCAAAAAATTCAAAGCAGCCTATGCTCTAAAACGAACGGGAAAGCCGCCATCTTGGATTGAAAGTACATTTTTGCAGATTTTGGCCATTTCGCACCAATGGTATGTGAACGCACTTGTCATAGAGCTTTCATGGGATCACCTTGAAACTTTGTGAGGTCACTGAGAACAAGTTGAGGATCCAAAGGTATCAAAATCTTTTCATTAAGTATCACGGCGAACAAGAAGAAGGTCAGGAAAGTTGGCGAAAATCACGATTCCTCGCAACACACAACAATCTCTTATAACTTTGCCATGGAAGGTCAGATAGTAACCAAACAAGTGACAATCGATGATGGGCCCTTGCTAAAGATGTCTATGCAAAAACTGTAAATTTTGAAAACATCGCCTCCTGGTGGTGGCAAACACTAGGAAGTCTGGTATTTCGCAACACACAACAAACTCTTATAACTTTGCGATTGAAGGTCAGATCTTAACCAAACTTGTGATGATCGATGATGGGCTTTTGCTGAAGATGCCTATGCAAAAATTGTAAATTTTGGAAACAGCGCCACCTGGTGGTAACAGAAAGTACAAGTTCACAATTTCCCTTATAACTTTAACAAATGTCCTTGTATCAAACTCAAAATTTGGGAAAACATTCCAAACACATGGTAGATGATGTGTGCCTAATATGATAACAAATTGTTCAACAGTGTTGCCATGACAACACTACAAAGTCAGATATTTGCGACAAAAAACAAACTGCTACCACTTTGCGAATGCTATTCCAATCTGAACCAAACTTGCTAGGATTGATGATAGTCAATCCCTGAAGATGCCTATATGAAAATATTCATTTTCAAAAACAGTGCCCCCTGTTGACGGCAGACAATATGACGTCTGGTATTTCGCTACAACAACAAACTCTTATAACTTTGCGATGGAAGGTCAGATCTTAACCAAACTCGTGACGACCGATGATGGGATCTTGCTGAAGATGCTTATGCAAAAACTGTACATTTTGAAAACAGCGCCTTCTGGTGGTAACAGAAAATACAAGTTCACAATTTCCCTTATAACTTTAACAAATTTCATTGTATCATACTCAAAATGAATGAAAACATGTAAAACACATGGTAGATGATGCTTGCTGAATATGATAACAAATCGTTCAACGGTGTTGACATAAGAACACTGCACAGGATCTACTCTACTGAGTGGTTCGTCAGTGCAGTAACCTTTGTTCGCCACATGATGGAGGCATTTGCCTACAAATCTATCAAATCTAACATTTACAGTTTCTCATGCTGCTCTGAAAGGGAAAGATGGGGCAAAAGGTACTGCAAGAGGGGCCAAGGAAAAAAAAAAACAGGGAAAATGGGAAGAGAGAAAAAGTAACAGAGGGAAAAAAGAGAAAATGCACCCTAAATTCTTATACCATCAGATGTTCTATCACAAAAATAACTAGTTATTTCTAAAATTCAGCTTCAATTCTGATACCATCAGTTGTTTTTCACAAAAATAACAACTTATAGATGAAATCACACTGTTAGACCTCAGACCCGCCCTGAACATGTCTGTAAAGGATGACCTCCTTACAGGAAGTACAACTCCCAAAACAGGAAGTAAAGTCTGACATTCTCCGATCCACACGAAACTTGTTATGTAAGTCAAGGTACCTTCCCTAAACACGTTTACGGACACGCCTTTCACCCAACAGGAAGACGGCCATTTTAAAAGGACACGCCTGACATTGCGCGGGGATGCAGCTGAAAATAACCTGTACCACAAGCGGTGAATGAACGGAAGATGAGGAAGAGGACTCGCGCTGCAACATGGACGCGTGGGGACTCGCGAGCCGTCAAGCTCGAACCCGTTAATTACCGCTTGCGGTACTAGTTATTATTATTCCTCCAAATGAATCGCGTTTTTGAGGCCTTTCCCATGCCCCAAAACTCACCAAATTTTGCAACCCCATCAGACCTGGTGTAAAATTACGTATATCAATGTTTCAAGGAATGTGCGTCAAAAAATGGAAGAGGGCGGGGCTAAAAACTGACGCAAAAAACTTCTATTAGGTCATCTGCTCTCGGGTTTAACGTACATGAACGAAACTTGGCACACATGTTCATGAGGTGGGGACGGTCAAAAAAGTCGATGACAACTTCCCAGTGAATCCTACAGGAAGGACGCCATCTTGGATTGCACGCCAAAACAGAGGCGATTTTGGCCATTTCGCACCATCGGTATTTGAACGAACTTGTCCCAGAGCTTACATGGAATCACGTTCAAACTTGGTGAGGTCACTGTGGACAAGTTGAGGATCTAAAGTTCCTGAAAACTTTTTAATAAGTATCATGGCGTACGAGAAAGGGGGCGTCAAAGTTGGTGAAAATTTAAGATTTTCGCCACAGGCAACACAACTCTTATAACTTTGCGATGGAAGGTCCGATCTTAACCAAACTTGTGGCGATTGATGATGGGCCCTTGCTGAAGAGGCCTATGCAAAAACTGTCAAGTTTGTAAACATCGCCTCCTGGTGGTGGCAGAAAATTAAAAAAAAAAGTTACTTTTACAATTTCGGGAATAACTTTTACAGAGATTATCGTATCAAACTCAAAATTGGTAAAAATCACCCAAAACACAAGGTAGATGATGCATGCTCAATATGATGGCGTAGAGTTACATGATGTTGCCATGGTAATGATGCAAAGTCGGATTTTTGCGACAAAAAAACAAACTGCTACAACTTTGCGAATCCTAGTCCAATCTGAACCAAACTTGCTAGGATTGATGATAGTCCAGCCCTGAAGACGTCTATATGAAAATATTCACTTTCAAAAACAGCACCCCCTGGTGACGGAGACAATATGACCTCTGGTATTTGAAGGAATTAATCCTAGAGTTCTTGTGCGATCACCTTTAAACTCGGTGAGGTCACTGTGAACCAGTTGAGGAGCTTAAGTTATCAAAAGGTTTTTAAAATGTCTCATGGTGTACGAGATAGGGGGCGCCAAAGTGGGTGTAAATTCCTATTTTTCACAACAAAAAGCAAAACTCTTATAACTTTGCGATGGAAGATCCAATCCCAACCAAACTTCCCATGATTGATAATGGGTAGTTGCTGAAGGCGACTATATTGCCGAAAACAATACATTTTGAAAACAGCGCCTCCTGGTGGTGGTAGAAAATACTACAAAAAAAAAACTGTTACAACTTTGCCAATCCTGGTCCAATCTGCACCAAACTTGCTAGGATTGTTGATAGTCTGGCCCTGAACAAACCTATGTGAAAATATTTCAAGTCAAAATCAGCGCCCCCTGGTGAAAGTGGACGGGCAAAAAAACTGCTCCACCCCCTAAAACCTGTGGTCCTGAGGAGCACGTTTAATGTACATGCACAAAACTTGGTACACGCGTTCCTTAGGTCACGCCGGTCAAAAAAGTCAGCGTAGCCTATGCTCTAAAACGAACAGGAAAGCAGCCATCTTGGATTGAAAGTAAATGCTTTGCTGATTTTGGCCATTTTGCACCAATGATATTTGAACAGATTTGTCCTACAACTTTCATGGGATCACCTTCAAACTTGGTGAGGTCACTTTTGACAAGTTGAGGATCCAAAGGTATCAAAATCTTTTCAATAGGTATTATGGCGTAAGAGTAAGGGGCCGGCAAAGTTGGTGAAAATTTTAATGTTTCGCCACAGGCAACAAAACTCTTATACCTTTGCGATAGAAGGTCACATCCCAACCAAATTACCTAGGGTTGATGATGGACCATTGCTGAAGAAGTCTGTGGAAAAACTGTACATTTTTAGCACAGCGCCTCCTTGTGGTAACAGAAAATCCAAAAATAAACATTTCGGTAATAACTTTTACAGAGTTAATCGTATCAAACTCAAAAATTGGGAAAACATTCAAAACACATGGTCGATTATGCGTGCTTTATATGATAACAAATCGTTCAACGGTGTTGCCACAGCAACACCGCAAAGTCAGATATTTGTGACAAAAAACAAACTGCTACAACTTTACGAATCCGAGTCCGATCTGAACCAAACTTGCTCTGATTGATGATAATCTGGCCCTGAAGACGCCTATATGAAAATTTTCACTTTCAAAAACAGTGCCCCCTGGTGACAGCAGACACTATGACACCTGATATTTGAATGAACTAATCCTAGAATTTTTATGCGATCACCTTGAAAGTTGGAGAGGTCACTGTGAACAAGTTGCCGAGCATAAGTTCCTGAAAGCTTTTTAAAATATCGCTCGGTGTACGAGATAGGGGGCGCCAAAGTTGGTGTTCATTCATATTTTTCACAACAAAAGGTGAAACTCTTACAACCCGTAAAACTTGTCCTCCTGAGGAGCACGTTGTGTACATGCAAGGAACTTGGTACTCACGCGTTCCTTAGGTCCAGACGGTCAAAAAAGTCAGCGTAGCCGAAGCTCTAAAACGAACAGGAAAGCCGCCATCTTGGATTGAAAGTAAATTTTTGCAGATTTTGGCCATTTCGCACCAATGGTATGTGAACGCACTTGTCATAGAGCTTTAAAGGGATCACCTTCAAACTGGTTGAGGTCACTGTGGACAAGTTGAGGATCTAAAGTTATTAAAAGTTTTTTAAAATGTTACATGGTTTTTGAGATAGGGGGCGCCAAATTTGGCGTTCATTCATATTTTTCACAACAAAAGGCGAAACTCCTACAACCCGTAAAACTTATCCTCCTGAGGAGCATGTTGAATGTACATGCACTAAACTTGGTACTCACGCGTTCCTTAGGTCCAGACGGTCAAAAAATTCAAAGCAGCTTATGCTCTAAAACTAACGGGAAAGCCGCCATCTTGGATTGAAAGTAAATTTTTTGCTGATTTTGGCCATTTCGCACCAATGGTATGTGAACGCACTTGTCATAGAGCTTTCATGGGATCACCTTCAAACTTGCTGAGGTCACTGTGGACAAGTTGAGGATCTAAAGTTCCTGAAAACTTTTTAATAAGTATCATGGCGTACGAGAAAGGGGGCGTCAAAGTTGGTGAAAATTTAAGATTTTCGCCACATGCAACAAAACTCTTATAACTTTGCGATAGAAGGTCCGATATTAACCAAACAAGTGACAATCGATGATGGGCCCTTGCTAAAGATGTCTATGCAAAAACTGTAAATTTTGAAAACATCGCCTCCTGGTGGTGGCAAACACTAGGAAGTGTGGTATTTCGCAACACACAACAAACTCTTATAACTTTGCGATTGAAGGTCAGATCTTAACCAAACTTGTGATGATCAATGATGGGCTTTTGCTGAAGATGCCTATGCAAAAACTGTAAATTTTGGAAACAGCGCCACCTGGTGGTAACAGAAAGTACAAGTTCACAATTTCACTTATAACTTTAACAAATTTCCTTGTATCAAACTCAAAATTTGGGAAAACATTCAAAACACATGGTAGATGATGCGTGCCTAATATGATAACAAATTGTTCAACAGTGTTGCCATGACAAAACTGCAAAGTCAGATATTTGCGACAAAAAACAAACAGCTACCACTTTGCGAATACTATTCCAATCTGAATCAAACTTGCTAGGATTGATGATATTTAATTCCTGAAGATGCCTATATGAAAATATTCATTTTCAAAAACAGTGCCCCCTGTTGCCGGCAGACAATATGACGTCTGGTATTTCGCTACAACAACAAACTCTTATAACTTTGCGATGGAAGGTCAGATCTTAACCAAACTTGTGACGATCGATGATGGGATCTTGCTGAAGATGCTTATGCAAAAACTGTACATTTTGAAAACAGCGCCTTCTGGTGGTAATAGAAAATACAATTTCACAATTTCCCTTATAACTTTAACAAATTTCATTGTATCATACTCAAAATGAATGAAAACATGTAAAACACATGGTAGATGATGCTTGCTGAATATGATAACAAATCGTTAAATGGTGGTGCCTGGCAAAAATGCAAAGGATTCCCTCAACTGAGTGGTTTGTTCATGCAGTAACCATTGTTCGCCACATGATGGAGGCATTTGCCTACAAATCTATCAAATCTAACATTTACAGTTTCTCATGCTGCTCTAATTGGGATTGTTGTATCCACTTGAAACTTCATACGTGAGACCTCAGACCCGTCCGGAACATGTCTGTAAAGCAGTAATGCCAAAGTCAAATACACGGGGGGCCAAAATAAAAAAAATGGTACAGGTGGAGGATTAAATATTTATTAAAACTTGCAATTACTGCACATATTGAACCAATACCAATACCACAGCCTATATTGCACTCAATCATTAAATTAAATTAAATTAAATTAAATTAAATTAAATTAAATTAAATTAAATTAAGAAAAATATAAATAAAATCAGTTGCAATATTTTCTCAAGGCTCTTTCAGTAACAAATTGAAAACGTTTTTCCGTCTTCTTTTTAACAGGTAAACAGCAAAATGTTATTTTCCTTCAAAGCTCAATGGCAAGATAAATGCAAAAATGAAACAGCATGTTACAAAACAAATCCGTGTGCTGCTCTGATCCTCACCAATGTCTGTCTTTTATAATAAAATTAGAAGTTAGTGCAAACTTGAAAAGTGCAAAACAGTTGCATGTTTCATAGTGCCTTCTTAAGTTATATTCTTTCATAACGACACACTGTCTCCACACACAAGACACACAGGCATTCCTTTTACTTCGGTGAACATTATTCTGCCTCCCACCTGTCTTGAAAACCCTGTTTTCACCGTCTACTTTTCTATTTGTCTATTTGGGGAGAGGGAGATGAAAAATGACAGCAATGTTTAGTTTTCCACTGTGACTGTGATGCTGTTCATGAAGGATGACACGGGATCGCACTCACAGTGCATCTTGGGATGTGTAGGATTATGGTGCTGAGGGCACATAATAGTGCAAGCCGGTTTTAATAGTAATTAAAAATCATCCCGTGGGCCAGACATAACTCATTCACGGGCCTTGATTCTGACATATGTGCTGTAAAGGATAACCTCCCTACAGGAAGTAGAACTCCCGAAACAGGAAGTCAAGTCTAACATTTTCCAATCTTCACAAAACTTGATATGTGAGTCAAAGGAACGTCCCTGAACACGTTTACGGACACACCTTTCACCAAACAGGAAGTCGGCCATTTTAAACAGGAAGTGCCATCTAACTTAGCACATGGACGCTGAAAATAGTCTAAGCTGAAAATTACTACTGCCGCAAGCGGTGAATGAACGGAAGATGAGCTAGACGTCTCGCACGGCGAGGTGGGCGCAGGGAGACCCGCGAGCCGTCAAGCTCGAACCCGTTGATTACCGCTTGCGGTACTAGTTAGGGTTCGAGCAACTTGGTTGCAAGAACCCTATTGTAATCGTAAGAGTTATTAGGGTTCGAGCAACTTGGTTGCGCAAGAACCCTATTGTAATCGTAAGAGTTATTAGGGTTCGAGCAACAATGTTGCGCAAGAACCCTATTGTAATCGTAAGAGTTATTAGGGTTCGAGCAACTTGGTTGCAAGAACCCTATTGAAACTGTGAAGATTATTCTTATTATTATTATTATTATTCCTCTAAATGAATCGCCTTTTTGAGGCCTTTCCCATACACGAAAACTCACCAATTTTTGCAAGTGTATCAAACCTGGTGTAAATTTACGTCTGAAAGTAGTTCGGGCACAGTGCGTACAAAATTGGAAGAGGGCGGGGCTTACGAAAATGAAAAACAGCTTTCATCAGGCCGATTTTTCTCGTGTTTCACGTACATGCACGAAAGTTGGTACACATGTTAAGCATGTCAGGACGGTCCAAAAATGTCGTGCTGGCGCCGCTGTAAATCCTACAGGAAGGCCGCCATCTTGGGTTGAACGGCCATTTTTGGCCTATTTTGGCCATTTCGCACCATCGGTATTTGAACGAACTTGTCCCAGAGCTTACATGGGATCACGTTCAAACTTGGTGAGGTCACTGTGGACAAGTTGGGGATCTAACGATGCTTATGGTTAGTTGAAATGTCGCATGGCGTACGAGAAAAGGGCCGGCAAAGTTGGCGAAAATTTGTAATTTCTCGCTACACGCAACGAAACTCTTATAACTTTGTGATGGAAGGTCCGATCGTAACCAAACTTGTGGCGATCGATGATGGGCCCTTGCTGAAGATGCCTATGCAAAAACTGTTAAGTTTGTAAACATCGCCTCCTGGTGGTGGCAGAAAATCTAAAAAAAAAAGTTACTTTTACAATTTCGGGAATAACTTTTACAGAAATGATTGTATCAAACTCAAAATTGGTTAAAAGATTCTAAACACATGGTAGACTATGCGTGCTCAATATGATGGCGTATCGTTACATGATGTTGCCATGGTAATGATGCAAAGTCGGATTTTTGCGACAAAAAAACAAACTGCTACCACTTTGCGAATCCTTGTCCAATCTGAACCAAACTTGCCATGATTGATGATAGTCCGGCCCTGAAGACACCTATATGAAAATATTCACTTTCAAAAACAGCACCCCCTGGTGACGGAGACAATATGACCTCTGGTATTTGAATGAATTAATCCTAGAGTTCTTGTGCGATCACCTTTAAACTTGGTCAGGTCACTGTGAACCAGTTGAGGAACTTAAGTTATCAAAAGTTTTTTAAAATGTCTCATGGTGTACGAGATAGGGGGCGCCAAAGTGGGTGTAAATTCCTATTTTTCACAACAAAAAGCGAAACTCTTATAACTTTGTGATGGAAGATCCAATCCCAACCAAACTTCCTATGATTGATAATGGGTAGTTGCTGAAGGCGACTATATTGCCGAAAACAATAAATTTTGAAAACAGCGCCTCCTGGTGGTGGTAGAAAATACAAAAAAAAAAAACTGTCACAACTTTGCCAATCCTGGTCCAATCTGAGCCAAACTTGCTAGGATTGTTGATAGTCTGGCCCTGAACAAACCTATGTGAAAATATTTCATGTCAAAATCAGCGCCCCCTGGTGAAAGTGGACGGGCCAAAAAACTGCTCCAACCCCTAAAACTTGTGGTCCTGAGGAGCACGTTTAATGTTCATGCACGAAACTTGGTACACGCCTTCCTTAGGTCGGGCCGGTCAAAAAAGTCAGCGTAGCCTATGCTCTAAAACGAACAGGAAAGCCGCCATCTTGGATTGAAAGTAAATGCTTTGCTGATTTTGGCCATTTCGCACCAATGATATTTGAACAGATTTGTCCTAGAACTTTCATGGGATCACCTTCAAACTTGGTGAGGTCACTTTGGACAAGTTGAGGATCCAAAGGTATCAAAATCTTTTCAATAGGTATTATGGCGTAAGAGTAAGGGGCCGGCAAAGTTGGTGAAAATTTTAATGTTTCGCCACAGGCAACAAAACTCTTATAACTTTGCGATAGAAGGTCACATCCCAACCAAATTACCTAGGGTTGATGATGGACCATTGCTGAAGAAGTCTGTGAAAAAAACGTAAATTTTGAGCACAGTGCCTCCTTGTGGTAACAAAATATACAAAAAAAAACAATTTCGGTTATAACTTTTACAGAGTTAATCGTATCAAACTCAAAAATTGGGAAAACATTTAAAACACATGTTCGATGATGCGTGCTTAATATGATAACAAATCGTTCAACGGTGTTGCCACAGCAACACTGCAAAGTCAGATATTTGTGACAAAAAACAAACTGCTACAACTTTACGAATCCGAGTCCGATCTGAACCAAACTTGCTTGGATTGATGATAGTCCAGACCTGAAGACGCCTATATGAAAATATTCACTTTCAAAAACAGCGCCCCCTGGTGACAGCAGACACTATGACGCCTGGTATTTGAATGAACTAGTCCTACAGCTTTTGTGCGATCACCTTTAAACTTTGTGAGGTCACTGTGGACAAGTTGAGGATCTAAAGTTATTAAAAGTTTTTCAAAATGTCGCATGGTTTTCGAGATAGGGGGCGCCAAAGTTGGCGTTCATTCATATTTCTCACAACAAAAGGCAAAACTCTTACAACCCGTAAAACTTGTCCTCCTGAGGATCACGTTGAATGTACATGCATGAAACTTGGTACTCACGCGTTCCTTAGGTCCAGACGGTCAAAAAAGTCAGCGTAGCCGAAGCTCTAAAGCGAACAGGAAAGCCGCCATCTTGGATTGAAAGTACATTTTTGGGAGATTTTGGCCATTTCGCACCAATGGTATGTGAACTAACTTGTCATAGAGCTTTTGTGCGATCACCTTTAAACTTTGTGAGGTCACTGTGGACAAGTTGAGGATCTAAAGTTATTAAAAGTTTTTCAAAATGTCCCATGGTTTTCGAGATAGGGGGCGCCAAAGTTGGCGTTCATTCATATTTCTCACAACAAAAGGCAAAACTCTTACAACCCGTAAAACTTGTCCTCCTGAGGAGCACGTTTAATGTACATGCACTAAACTTGGTACTCACGCGTTCCTTAGGTCGGGACGGTCAAAAAATTCAAAGCAGCCTAAGCTCTGAAACGAACAGGAAAGCCGCCATCTTGGATTGAAAGTACATTTTTAGCAGATTTTGGCCATTTCGCACCAATGGTATGTGAACGCACTTGTCAAAGAGCTTTAATGGGATCACCTTCAAACTTTGTGAGGTCACTGTGGACAAGTTGAGGATCAAAAGGTATCAAAATCTTTTCATTAAGTATCACGGCGAACAAGAAGAAGGGCGGCAAAGTTGGCGAAAATCACGATTCCTCGTAACACACAACAATATCTTATAACTTTGCCATGGAAGGTCAGATATTAACTAAACAAGTGACAATCGATGATGGGCCCTGGCTAAAGATGTCTATGCAAAAACTGTACATTTTGAAAACATCGCCCCCTGTTGACGGCAGACAATATGACGTCTGGTATTTCGCTACAACAACAAACTCTTATAACTTTGCGATGAAAGGTTAGATCTTAACCAAACTAGTGACGATCGATGATGGGATCTTGCTGAAGATGCTTATGCAAAAACTGTACATTTTAAAAACAGCGCCTTCTGGTGGTAACAGAAAATACAATTTCACAATTTCCCTTATAACTTTAACAAATTTCATTGTATCATACTCAAAATGAATGAAAACATGTAAAACACATGGTAGATGATGCTTGCTGAATATGATAACAAATCGTTCAACGGTGTTGACATAAGAACACTGCACAGGACCCACTCTACTGAGTGGTTTGTCAGTGCAGTAACCTTTGTTCGCCACATGATGGAGGCATTTGCCTACAAATCTATCAAATCTAACATTTACAGTTTCTCATGCTGCTCTGAAAGGGAAAGATGGGGCAAAAGGTACTGCAAGAGGGGCCAAGGAAAAAAAAAACAGGGAAAATGGGAAGAGAGAAAAAGTAACAGAGGGAAAAAAGAGAAAATGCACCCTAAATTCTTATACCATCAGATGTTCTATCACAAAAATAACTAGTTATTTCTAAAATTCAGCTTCAATTCTGATACCATCAGTTGTTTTTCACAAAAATAACAACTTATAGATGAAATCACACTGTTAGACCTCAGACCCGCCCTGAACATGTCTGTAAAGGATGACCTCCTTACAGGAAGTACAACTCCCGAAACAGGAAGTAAAGTCTGACATTCTCCGATCCACACGAAACTTGTTATGTAAGTCAAGGTACCTTCCCTAAACACGTTTACGGACACGCCTTTCACCCAACAGGAAGACGGCCATTTTAAAAGGACACGCCTGACATTGCGCGGGGATGCAGCTGAAAATAACCAGTACCACAAGCGGTGAATGAACGGAAGATGAGGAAGAGGACTCGCGCGGCGACGTGGACGCACGGGGACTCGCGAGCCGTCAAGCTCGAACCCGTCAATTACCGCTTGCGGTACTAGTTCTTCTTCTTCTTCTTCCGCCTACCAAATGAATCGCATTTTTGAGGCCCTGAACATGCCCCAAAACTCACCAATTTTTGCAAGCGCATCAGACCTGGTGTAAATTTACGTTTGTTAGTGTTTCGGGGAATGTGCGTTAAAAAATGAAAGTGGGCGGGACAAATAACTGCTCCACCCCCTAAATATTGTGGGCCTGAAGAGCATGTTTAATGTACATGCACGAAACTTGGTACACGCGTTCCTTAGGTCGGGCTGGTCAAAAAAGTCAGCGTAGCCGAAGCTCTAAAACGAACAGGAAAGCCGCCATCTTGGATTGAAAATTCATTTTTTGCCGATTTTGGCCATATCGCACCATCGGTATTTGAACGAACTTGTCCTAGAGCTTACATGGGATCACGTTCAAACTTGGTGAGGTCACTTTGGACAAGTTGAGGATCTAAAGTTGCTAAAAACTTTTTAATAAGTATCATGGTGTACGAGAAAGGGGCCGGCAAAGTTGGTGAAAATTTTTATTTTTCGCCACAGGCAACAAAACTCTTATAACTTTGCGATAGAAGGTCACTTCCCAACCAAATTACCTAGGGTTGATGATGGACCATTGCTGAAGAAGTCTGTGGAAAAACTGTACATTTTTAGCACAGCGCCTCCTTGTGGTAACAGAAAATACAACAAATACACAATTTAGGTAATAACTTTTACATATTTAATCGTATCAAACTCAAAATTTGTGACAACATTTAAAACACATGAAAGATGATGCGTGCTTATTATGATAACAAATGGCGCAACGGTGTTGCCATAGCAACACTGCAAAGTCAGATATTTGTGACAAAAAAACAAACTGCTACAACTTTGCGAAACTGAGTCCAATCTGAACCAAACTTGCTAGGATTGATGATAGTCTGGCCCTGAAGACACCTATTTGAAAATATTCACTTTCAAAAACAGCGCCCCCTTGTGACAGCAGCCACTATGACACCTGATATTTGAATGAACTTGTCCTAGAGTTTTTGTGCGATCACCTTGAAAATTAGTGAGGTCACTGTGAACAAGTTGCCGAGCATAAGTTACTGAAAGCTTTTTAAAATGTCGCTCGGTGTACGAGATAGGGGGCGCCAAAGTTGGTGTTCATTCATATTTTTCACAACAAAAGGCAAAACTCTTACAACCCGTAAAACTTGTCCTCCTGAGGAGCACGTTGAATGTACATGCACGAAACTTGGTACTCACGCGTTCGTTAGGTCCAGACGGTCAAAAAAGTCAGCGTAGCCGAACCTCTAAAACGAACAGGAAAGCCGCCATTTTGGATTGAAAGTACATTTTTCGCAGATTTTGGCCATTTCGCACCAATGGTATGTGAACGCACTTGTCATAGAGCTTTAATTCGATCACCTTCAAACTGGTTGAGGTCACTGTGAATAAGTTGAGGATCTAAAGTTATTAAAAGTTTTTTAAAATGTCACATGGTTTTTGAGATAGGGGGCGCCAAAGTTGGCGTTCATTCATATTTTTCACAACAAAAGGCGAAACTCTTACAACCCGTAAAACTTGTCCTCCTGAGGAGCACGTTTAATGTACATGCACTAAACTTGGTACTCACGCGTTCCTTAGGTCAGGACGGTCAAAAAATTCAAAGCAGCCTATGCTCTAAAACGAACGGGAAAGCCGCCATCTTGGATTGAAAGTAAATGTATTGCAGATTTTGGCCATTTCGCACCAATGGTATGTGAACGCACTTGTCATAGAGCTTTCATGGGATCACCTTGAAACTTTGTGAGGTCACTGTGAACAAGTTGAGGATCCAAAGGTATCAAAATCTTTTCATTAAGTATCACGGCGAACAAGAAGAAGGTCAGGAAAGTTGGCGAAAATCACGATTCCTCGCAACACACAACAATCTCTTATAACTTTGCCATGGAAGGTCAGATATTAACCAAACAAGTGACAATCGATGATGGGCCCTTGCTAAAGATGTCTATGCAAAAACTGTAAATTTTGAAAACATCGCCTCCTGGTGGTGGCAAACACTAGGAAGTCTGGTATTTCGCAACACACAACAAACTCTTATAACTTTGCGATTGAAGGTCAGATCTTAACCAAACTTGTGATGATCGATGATGGGCTTTTGCTGAAGATGCCTATGCAAAAATTGTAAATTTTGGAAACAGCGCCACCTGGTGGTAACAGAAAGTACAAGTTCACAATTTCCCTTATAACTTTAACAAATTTCCTTGTATCAAACTCAAAATTTGGGAAAACATTCCAAACACATGGTAGATGATGCGTGCCTAATATGATAACAAATTGTTCAACAGTGTTGCCATGACAACACTACAAAGTCAGATATTTGCGACAAAAAACAAACTGCTACCACTTTGCGAATGCTATTCCAATCTGAACCAAACTTGCTAGGATTGATGATAGTCAATCCCTGAAGATGCCTATATGAAAATATTCATTTTCAAAAACAGTGCCCCCTGTTGACGGCAGACAATATGACGTCTGGTATTTCGCTACAACAACAAACTCTTATAACTTTGCGATGGAAGGTCAGATCTTAACCAAACTCGTGACGACCGATGATGGGATCTTGCTGAAGATGCTTATGCAAAAACTGTACATTTTGAAAACAGCGCCTTCTGGTGGTAACAGAAAATACAAGTTCACAATTTCCCTTATAACTTTAACAAATTTCATTGTATCATACTCAAAATGAATGAAAACATGTAAAACACATGGTAGATGATGCTTGCTGAATATGATAACAAATCGTTCAACGGTGTTGACATAAGAACACTGCACAGGATCTACTCTACTGAGTGGTTCGTCAGTGCAGTAACCTTTGTTCGCCACATGATGGAGGCATTTGCCTACAAATCTATCAAATCTAACATTTACAGTTTCTCATGCTGCTCTGAAAGGGAAAGATGGGGCAAAAGGTACTGCAAGAGGGGCCAAGGAAAAAAAAAAACAGGGAAAATGGGAAGAGAGAAAAAGTAACAGAGGGAAAAAAGAGAAAATGCACCCTAAATTCTTATACCATCAGATGTTCTATCACAAAAATAACTAGTTATTTATAAAATTCAGCTTCAATTCTGATACCATCAGTTGTTTTTCACAAAAATAACAACTTATAGACAAAATCACACTGTTGGACCTCAGACCTCAGACCGGCCCTGAACATGTCTGTAAAGAATGACCTCCTTACAGGAAGTACAACTCCCGAAACAGGAAGTAATGTCTGACATTCTCCGATCCACACGAAACTTGTTATGTAAGTCAAGGTACCTTCCCTAAACACGTTTACGGACACGCCTTTCACCCAACAGGAAGCCGGCCATTTTAAAAGGACACGCCTGCCATTGCGCGGGGATGCAGCTGAAAATAACCTGTACCACAAGCGGTGAATGAACGGAAGATGAGGAAGAGGACTCGCGCTGCGACGTGGACGCACAGGGTCACGCGAGCCGTCAAGCTCGAACCCGTCAATTACCGCTTGCGGTACTAGTTATTATTATTTTTCCTCTAAATGAATCGCCTTTTTGAGGCCCTGAACATGCCCCAAAACTCACCAATTTTTGCAAGCACATCAGACCTGGTGAAAATTTACGTTTATTAGTGGTTCCGGGAATGTGCGTTAAAAAATGAAAGTGGGCGGGGCAAATAACTGCTCCAGCCCCTAAAACTTGTCGTCCTGAGGAGCATGTTTAATGTACATGCACGAAACTTGGTACACGCGTTCCTTGGGTCGGGACGGTCAAAAAACCTAGGCAAGCCTAAGCTCTAAAACGAACAGGAAAGCCGCCATCTTGGATTGAAAGTTCATTTTTTGCCTATTTTGGCCATTTCGCACCATCGGTATTTGAACGAACTTGTCCTAGAGCTTACATGGGATCACGTTCAAACTTGGTGAGGTCACTTTGGACAAGTTGAGGATCTAAAGTTGCTATAAACTTTTTAATAAGTATCATGGCGTACGAGAAAGGGGCCGGCAAAGTTGGTGAAAATTTTTATTTTTCGCCACAGGCAACAAAACTCTTATAACTTTGCTATAGAAGGTCACTTCCCAACCAAATTACCTAGGGTTGATGATGGACCATTGCTGAAGAAGTCTGTGGAAAAACTGTACATTTTTAGCACAGCGCCTCCTTGTGGTAACAGAAAATCCAAAAAATAAACATTTCCGTAATAACTTTTACAGAGTTAATCGTATCAAACTCAAAAATTGGGAAAACATTCAAAACACATGGTCGATTATGCGTGCTTTATATGATAACAAATCGTTCAACGGTGTTGCCACAGCAACACTGCAAAGTCAGATATTTGTGACAAAAAAACAAACTGCTACAACTTTGCGAAACTGAGTCTAATCTGAACCAAACTTGCTAGGATTGATGATAGTCCTGCCCTGAAGACACCTATATGAAAATATTCACTTACAAAAACAGCGCCCCCTTGTGCCAGCAGCCACTATGACACCTGATATTTGAATGAACTTGTCCTAGAGTTTTTGTGCGATCACCTTGAAAATTGGTGAGGTCACTGTGAACAAGTTGCCAAGCATAAGTTCCTGAAAGCTTTTTAAAATGTCGCTCGGTGTACGAGATAGGGGGCGCCAAAGTTGGTGTTCATTCATATTTTTCACAACAAAAGGCAAAACTCTTACAACCCGTAAAACTTGACCTCCTGAGGAGCACGTTGAATGTACATGCACAAAACTTGGTACTCACGCGTTCGTTAGGTCCAGACGGTCAAAAAAGTCAGCGTAGCCGAAGCTCTAAAATGAACAGGAAAGCCGCCATTTTGGATTGAAAGTACATTTTTTGCAGATTTTGGCCATTTCGCACCAATTGTATGTGAACGCACTTGTCATAGAGTTTTAAAGGGATCACCTTCAAACTAGGTGAGGTCACTGTGAATAAGTTGAGGATCTAAAGTTATTAAAAGTTTTTAAAAATGTCACATGGTTTTTGAGATAGGGGGCGCCAAAGTTGGCGTTCATTCATATTTTTCACAACAAAAGGTAAAACTCTTATAACCCCTAAAACTTGTCCTCCTGAGGAGCACGTTTAACGTACATGCACTAAACTTGGTACTCACGCGTTCCTTAGGTCGGGACGGTTAAAAAATTCAAAGCAGCCTATGCTCTAAAACGAACGGGAAAGCCGCCATCTTGGATTGAAAGTACATTTTTTGCCGATTTTGGCCATTTCGCACCAATGGTATGTGAACGCACTTGTCATAGAGCTTTCATGGGATCACCTTCAAACTTGCTGAGGTCACTGTGGACAAGTTGAGGATCCAAAGGTATCAAAATCTTTTCATTAAGTATCACGGCGAACAAGAAGAAGGTCAGGAAAGTTGGCGAAAATCACGATTCCTCGCAACACACAACAATCTCTAATAACTTTGCCATGGAAGGTCAGATATTAACCAAACAAGTGACAATCGATGATGGGCCCTTGCTAAAGATGTCTATGCAAAAACTGTAAATTTTGAAAACATCGCCTCCTGGTGGTGGCAAACACTAGGAAGTCTGGTATTTCGCAACACACAACAAACTCTTATAACTTTGCGATTGAAGGTCAGATCTTAACCAAACTTGTGATGATAGATGATGGGCTTTTGCTAAAGATGCCTATGCAAAAACTGTAAATTTTGGAAACAGCGCCACCTGGTGGTAACAGAAAGTACAAGTTCACAATTTCCCTTATAACTTTAACAAATTTCCTTGTATCAAACTCAAAATTTGGGAAAACATTCAAAACACATGGTAGATGATGCGTGCCTAATATGATAACAAATTGTTCAACAATGTTGCAATGACAACACTGCAAAGTCAGATATTTGCGACAAAAAACAAACTGCTACCACTTTGCGAATGCTATTCCAATCTGAACCAAACTTGCTAGGATTGATGATAGTCAATCCCTGAAGATGCCTATATGAAAATATTCATTTTCAAAAACAGTGCCCCCTGTTGACGGCAGACAATATGACGTCTGGTATTTCGCTACAACAACAAACTCTTATAACTTTGCGATGGAAGGTCAGATCTTAACCAAACTCGTGACGACCGATGATGGGATCTTGCTGAAGATGCTTATGCAAAAACTGTACATTTTGAAAACAGCGCCTTCTGGTGGTAACAGAAAATACAAGTTCACAATTTCCCTTATAACTTTAACAAATTTCATTGTATCATACTCAAAATGAATGAAAACATGTAAAACACATGGTAGATGATGCTTGCTGAATATGATAACATATTGTTCAATGGTGTTGACATGAGAACACTGCACAGGATCCACTCTACTGAGTGGTTCGTCAGTGCAGTAACCTTTGTTCGCCACATGATGGAGGCATTTGCCTACAAATCTATCAAATCTAACATTTACAGTTTCTCATGCTGCTCTGAAAGGGAAAGATGGGGCAAAAGGTACTGCAAGAGGGGCCAAGGAAAAAAAAAACAGTGAAAATTGGGAAGAGAGAAAAAGTAACAGAGGGAAAAAAGAGAAAATGCACCCTAAATTCTTATACCATCAGATGTTCTATCACAAAAATAACTAGTTATTTCTAAAATTCAGCTTCAATTCTGATACCATCAGTTGTTTTTCATAAAAATAACAACTTATAGACAAAATCACACTGTTAGACCTCAGACCCGCCCTGAACATGTCTGTAAAGGATGACCTCCTTACAGGAAGTACAACTCCCAAAACAGGAAGTAAAGTCTGACATTCTCCGATCCACACGAAACTTGTTATGTAAGTCAAGGTACCTTCCCTAAACACGTTTACGGACACGCCTTTCACCCAACAGGAAGACGGCCATTTTAAAAGGACACGCCTGACATTGCGCGGGGATGCAGCTGAAAATAACCAGTACCACAAGCGGTGAATGAACGGAAGATGAGGAAGAGGACTCGCGCTGCGACGTGGACGCACAGGGACTCGCGAGCCGTCAAGCTCGAACCCGTTAATTACCGCTTGCGGTACTAGTTAGGGTTCGAGCAACTTGGTTGCAAGAACCCTATTGAAACTGTGAAGATTATTCTTATTATTATTATTATTATTCCTCTAAATGAATCGCCTTTTTGAGGCCTTTCCCATACACGAAAACTCACCAATTTTTGCGAGGGCATCAAACCTGGTGTAAATTTACGTCTGATAGTAGTTCGGGGACACTGCGTTCAAAATTGAAAGTGGGCGGTGCTTACGAAAATGAAAAACAGCTTTCATCAGGCCGATTTTTCTCGTGTTTCACGTACATGCACGAAAATTGGTACACGTGTTAAGCATGTCAGGACGGTCCAAAAAGTCCGTGCTAGCGCCGCTGTAAGTCCTACAGGAAGGCCGCCATCTTGGGTTGAACAGCCATTTTTGGCCTATTTTGGCCATTTTGCAGCAATGGTATGTGAACGAACTTGTCCTAGAGCTTACATGGGATCCTGTTCAAACTTGGTGAGGTCACTGTGGACAAGTTGGGGATCTAACGATGCTTATGGTTAGTTGAAATGTCGCATGGTGTACGAGAAAAGGGCCGGCAAAGTTGGCGAAAATTTGTAATTTCTCGCTACACGCAACGAAACTCTTATAACTTTGTGATGGAAGGTCCGATCGTAACCAAACTTGTGGCGATCGATGATGGGCCCTTGCTGAAGATGGCTATGCAAAAACTGTCAAGTTTGTAAACATCGCCTCCTGGTGGTGGCAGAAAATCTAAAAAAAAAAGTTACTTTTACAATTTCGGGAATAACTTTTACAGAGATTATCGTATCAAACTCAAAATTGGTAAAAATCACCCTAAACACAAGGTAGACTATGCGTGCTCAATATGATGGCGTAGAGTTACATGATGTTGCCATGGTAATGATGCAAAGTCGGATTTTTGCGACAAAAAAACAAACTGCTACAACTTCGCGAATCCTAGTCCAATCTGAACCAAACTTGCTAGGATTGATGATAGTCCGGCCCTGAAGACGTCTATATGATAATATTCACTTTCAAAAACAGCACCCCCTGGTGACGGAGACAATATGACCTCTGGTATTTGAATGAATAAATCCGAGAGTTCTTGTGCGATCACCTTTAAACTCGGTCAGGTCACTGTGAACCAGTTGAGGAACTTAAGTTATCAAAAGTTTTTTAAAATGTCTCATGGTGTACGAGATAGGGGGCGCCAAAGTGGGTGTAAATTCCTATTTTTCACAACAAAAAGCTAAACTCTTATAACTTTGCGATGGAAGATCCAATCCCAACCAAACTTCCTATGTTTGATAATGGGTAGTTGCTGAAGGCCACTATATTGCCGAAAACAATACATTTTGAAAACAGCGCCTCCTGGTGGTGGTAGAAAATACTAAAAAAAAAAAACTGTTACAACTTTGCCAATCCTGGTCCAATCTGAACCAAACTTGCTAGGATTGTTGATAGTCTGGCCCTGAACAAACCTATGTGAAAATATTTCATGTCAAAATCAGCGCCCCCTGGTGAAAGTGGACGGGCCAAAAAACTGCTCCACCCCCTAAAAATTGTGGTCCTGAGGAGCACGTTTAATGTACATGCACAAAACTTGGTACACGTGTTCCTTAGGTCGGGCCGGTCAAAAAAGTCAGCGTAGCCTATGCTCTAAAACGAACAGGAAAGCCGCCATCTTGGATTGAAAGTAAATGCTTTGCTGATTTTAGCCATTTCGCACCAATGATATTTGAACAGATTTGTCCTAGAACTTTCATGGGATCACCTTCAAACTTGGTGAGGTCACTTTGGACAAGTTGAGGATCCAAAGGTATCAAAATCTTTTCAATAGGTATTATGGCGTAAGAGTAAGGGGCCGGCAAAGTTGGTGAAAATTTTAATGTTTCGCCACAGGCAACAAAACTCTTATAACTTTGCGATAGAAGGTCACATCCCAACCAAATTATCTAGGGTTGATGATGGACCATTGCAGAAGAAGTCTGTGAAAAAAACGTAAATTTTGAGCACAGTGCCTCCTTGTGGTAACAGAAAATCCAAATAATAAACATTTCGGTAATAACTTTTACAGAGTTAATCGTATCAAACTCAAAAATTGGGAAAACATTCAAAACACATGGTCGATGATGCTAGCTTTATATGATAACAAATCGTTCAACGCTGTTGCCACAGCAACACTGAAAAGTCAGATATTTGTGACAAAAAACAAACTGCTACAACTTTACGAATCCGAGTCCGATCTGAACCAAACTTGCTCTGATTGATGATAATCTGGCCCTGAAGACGCCTATATGAAAATATTCACTTTCAAAAACAGTGCCCCCTGGTGACAGCAGACACTATGACACCTGATATTTGAATGAACTAATCCTAGAATTTTTATGCGATCACCTTGAAAGTTGGTGAGGTCACTGTGAACAAGTTGCCGAGCATAAGTTCCTGAAAGCTTTTTAAAATATCGCTCGGTGTACGAGATAGGGGGCGCCAAAGTTGGTGTTCATTCATATTTTTCACAACAAAAGGTGAAACTCTTACAACCCGTAAAACTTGTCCTCCTGAGGAGCACGTTGAATGTACATGCACGGAACTTGGTACTCACGCGTTCCTTAGGTCCAGACGGTCAAAAAAGTCAGCGTAGCCGAAGCTCTAAAACGAACAGGAAAGCCGCCATCTTGGATTGAAAGTACATTTTTTGCAGATTTTGGCCATTTCACACCAATGGTATGTGAACGCACTTGTCATAGAGCTTTCATGGGATCACCTTCAAACTTGCTGAGGTCACTGTGAACAAGTTGAGGATCCAAAGGTATCAAAATCTTTTCATCAAGTATCACGGCGAACAAGAAGAAGGGCGGCAAAGTTGGCGAAAATCACGATTCCTCGCAACACACAACAATCTCTCATAACTTTGCCATGGAAGGTCAGATATTAACCAAACAAGTGACAATCGATGATGGGCCCTTGCTAAAGATGTCTATGCAAAAACTGTAAATTTTGAAAACATCGCCTCCTGGTGGTGGCAAACGCTATGAAGTCTGGTATTTCGCAACACACAACAAACTCTTATAACTTTGCGATTGAAGGTCAGATCTTAACCAAACTTGTGATGATAGATGATGGGCTTTTGCTAAAGATGCCTAAGCAAAAACTGTAAATTTTGGAAACAGCGCCACCTGGTGGTAACAGAAAGTACAAGTTCACAATTTCCCTTATAACTTTAACAAATTTCCTTGTATCAAACTCAAAATTTAAGAAAACATTCAAAACACATGGTAGATGATGCGTGCCTAATATGATAACAAATTGTTCAACAGTGTTGCAATGACAACACTGCAAAGTCAGATATTTGCGACAAAAAACAAACTGCTACCACTTTGCGAATGCTATTCCAATCTGAACCAAACTTGCTAGGATTGATGATAGTCAATCCCTGAAGATGCCTGTATGAAAATATTCACTTTCAAAAACAGTGCCTTCTGTTGACGGCAGACAATATGACGTCTAGTATTTCGCTACAACAACAAACTCTTATAACTTTGCGATGGAAGGTCAGATCTTAACCAAACTCGTGACGATCGATGATGGGATCTTGCTGAAGATGCTTGTGCAAAAACTGTACATTTTGAAAACAGCGCCTTCTGGTGGTAACATAAAATACAAGTTCACAATTTCCCTTATAACTTTAACAAATTTCATTGTATCATACTCAAAATGAATGAAAACATGTAAAACACATGGTAGATGATGCTTGCTGAATATGATAACAAATCGTTCAACGGCGTTGACATAAGAACACTGCACAGGATCTACTCTACTGAGTGGTTCGTCAGTGCAGTAACCTTTGTTCGCCACATGATGGAGGCATTTGCCTACAAATCTATCAAATCTAACATTTACAGTTTCTCATGCTGCTCTAATTGGGATTGCTGTATTCACTTGAAACTTGATATGTGAGACCTCAAACCCGCCCGGAACATGTCTGTAAAGCAGTAATGCCAAAGTCAAATACACGGGGGGCCAAAATAAAAAAAACAAGTGGAGGGTTAAATTTTTATTAAAACTTGCAATTACTGCACATATTGAACCAATACCAATACCAATACCATAGCCTATATTGCACTTAATCATAAAATTAAATTAAATTAAATTAAATTAAATTAAATTAAATTAAATTAAATTAAATAGGAAAAAGAGGAAGTCTGCCATTTTAAACAGGAAGTGCCCTCTAACTTAACACATGGACGCTGAAAATAGTCCAAGCTGAAAATAACTACTACCGCAAGCAATGAATGAACGGAAGATGAGCTAGAGGACTCGCACGGCGAGGTGGGCGCAGGGAGACCCGCGAGCCGTCAAGCTCGAACCCGTTGATTACCGCTTGCGGTACTAGTTATTATTATAATTAGGGTTCGAGCAACTTGGTTGCAAGAACCCTATTGAAACTGTAAAGATTATTCTTCTTCTTCTTCTTCTTCCTCTTCACCAAAGTAAATCGCGTTTTAGAGAACCTGAACATGCCCCAAAACTCACCAATTTTTGCAAGCGCATCAGACCTGGTGTAAATTTACGTTTATTACTGTTTCGGGGAATGTGCGTTAAAAAATGAAAGTGGGCGGGGCAAATAACTGCTCCACCCCCTAAAACTTGTGGGCCTGAGGAGCACGTTTAATGTACATGCACGAAACTTGGTACACGCGTTCCTTAGGTCGGGACGGTCAAAAAAGTCAGCGTAGCCTATGCTCTAAAACGAACAGGAAAGCCGCCATCTTGGATTGAAAATTCATTTTTTGCCGATTTTGGCCATATCGCACCATCGGTATTTGAACGAACTTGTCCGAGAGCTTACATGGGATCACGTTCAAACTTGGTGAGGTCACTTTGGACAATTTGAGGATCTAAAGTTGCTAAAAACTTTTTAATAAGTATCATGGCGTACGAGAAAGGGGCCGGCAAAGTTGGTGAAAATTTTTATTTTTCGCCACAGGCAACAAAACTCTTATAACTGTGCGATAGAAGGTCACTTCCCAACCAAATTACCTAGGGTTGATGATGGACCATTGCTGAAGAAGTCTGTGGAAAAACTGTACATTTTTAGCACAGCGCATCCTTGTGGTAACAGAAAATACAACAAATACACAATTTCGGTAATAACTTTTACATATTTAATCGTATCAAACTCAAAATTTGTGACAACATTTAAAACACATGAAAGATGATGCGTGCTTATTATGATAACAAATGGTTCAACGGTGTTGCCTTAGCAACACTGCAAAGTCAGATATTTGTGACAAAAAAACAAACTGCTACAACTTTGCGAAACTGAGTCTAATCTGAACCAAACTTGCTAGGATTGATGATAGTCCTGCCCCGAAGACACCTATATGAAAATATTCACTTACAAAACCAGCGCCCCCTTGTGACAGCAGCCACTATGACACCTGATATTTGAATGAACTTGTCCTAGAGTTTTTGTGCGATCACCTTGAAAATTAGTGAGGTCACTGTGAACAAGTTGCCGAGCATAAGTTACTGAAAGCTTTTTAAAATGTCGCTCGGTGTACGAGATAGGGGGCGCCAAAGTTGGTGTTCATTCATATTTTTCACAAAAAAAGGCAAAACTCTTACAACCCGTAAAACTTGTCCTCCTGAGGAGCACGTTGAATGTACATGCACGAAACTTGGTACTCACGCGTTCGTTAGGTCCAGACGGTCAAAAAGTCAGCGTAGCCGAACCTCTAAAACGAACAGGAAAGCCGCCATTTTGGATTGAAAGTACATTTTTTGCAGATTTTGGCCATTTCGCACCAATGGTATGTGAACGCACTTGTCATAGAGCTTTAAAGGGATCACCTTCAATCTGGGTGAGGTCACTGTGAATAAGTTGAGGATCTAAAGTTATTAAAAGTTTTTTAAAATGTCACATGGTTTTGAGATAGGGGGCGCCAAAGTTGGCGTTCATTCATATTTTTCACAACAAAAGGCGAAACTCTTACAACCCGTAAAACTTGTCCTCCTGAGGAGCACGTTTAATGTACATGCACTAAACTTGGTACTTACGCGTTCCTTAGGTCAGGCCGGTCAAAAAATTCAAAGCAGCCTATGCTCTAAAATGAACGGGAAAGCCGCCATCTTGGATTGAAAGTACATTTTTTGCAGATTTTGGCCATTTCGCACCAATGGTATGTGAACGCACTTGTCATAGAGCTTTCATGGGATCACCTTGAAACTTTGTGAGGTCACTGTGAACAAGTTGAGAATCCAAAGGTATCAAAATCTTTTCATTAAGTATCACGGCGAACAAGAAGAAGGTCAGGAAAGTTGGCGAAAATCACGATTCCTCGCAACACACAACAATCTCTTATAACTTTGCCATGGAAGGTCAGATATTAACCAAACTAGTGACGATCGATGATGGGCCCTTGCTAAAGATGTCTATGCAAAAACTGTAAATTTTGAAAACATCGCCTCCTGGTGGTAGCAAACACTAGGAAGTCTGGTATTTCGCAACACACAACAAACTCTTATAACTTTGCGATTGAAGGTCAGATCTTAACCAAACTTGTGATGATCGATGATGGGCTTTTGCTGAAGATGCCTATGCAAAAACTGTAAATTTTGGAAAAAGCGCCACCTGGTGGTAACAGAAAGTACAAGTTCACAATTTCCCTTATAACTTTAACAAATTTCCTTGTATCAAAATCAAAATTTGGGAAAACATTCAAAACACATGGTAGATGATGCGTGCCTAATATGATAACAAATTGTTCAACAGTGTTGCCATGACAAAACTGCAAAGTCAGATATTTGCGACAAAAAACAAACAGCTACCACTTTGCGAATACTATTCCAATCTGAATCAAACTTGCTAGGATTGATGATATTTAATTCCTGAAGATGCCTATATGAAAATATTCACTTTCAAAAACAGTGCCCCCTGTTGTCGGCAGACAATATGACGTCTGGTATTTCGCTACAACAACAAACTCTTATAACTTTGCGATGGAAGGTCAGATCTTAACCAAACTTGTGACGATCGATGATGGGATCTTGCTGAAGATGCTTATGCAAAAACTGTACATTTTGAAAACAGCGCATTCTGGTGGTAACAGAAAATACAATTTCACAATTTCCCTTATAACTTTAACAAATTTCATTGTATCATACTCAAAATGAATGAAAACATGTAAAACACATGGTAGATGATGCTTGCTGAATATGATAACAAATCGTTAAATGGTGTTGCCTGGCAAAAATGCAAAGGATTCCCTCAACTGAGTGGTTTGTTCATGCAGTAACCATTGTTCGCCACATGATGGAGGCATTTGCCTACAAATCTATCTAATCTAACATTTACAGTTTCTCATGCTGCTCTAATTGGGATTGTTGTATCCACTTGAAACTTCATACGTGAGACCTCAGACCCGTCCGGAACATCTGTAAAGCAGTAATGCCAAAGTCAAATACACGGGGGGCCAAAATAAAAAAAAGGGTACAGGTGGAGGATTAAATATTTATTAAAACTTGCAATTACTGCACATATTGAACCAATACCAATACCACAGCCTATATTGCACTCAATCATTAAATTAAATTAAATTAAATTAAATTAAATTAAATTAAATTAAATTAAATTAAGCAAAATATAAATAAAATCAGTTGCAATATTTTCTCAAGGCTCTTTCAGTAACAAATTGAAAACGTTTTTCCGTCTTCTTTTTAACAGGTAAACAGCAAAATGTTATTTTCCTTCAAAGCTCAATGGCAAGATAAATGCAAAAATGAAACAGCATGTTACAAAACAAATCAGTGTGCTGCTCTGATCCTCACCAATGTCTGTCTTTTATAATAAAATTAGAAGTTAGTGCAAACTTGAAAAGTGCAAAACAGTTGCATGTTTCATAGTGCCTTCTTAAGTTATATTCTTTCATAACGACACACTGTCTCCACACACAAGACACACAGGCTTTCCTTTTACTTCGGTGAACATTATTCTGCCTCCCACCTGTCTTGAAAACCCTGTTTTCACCGTCTACTTTTCTATTTGTCTATTTGGGGAGAGGGAGATGAAAAATGACAGCAATGTTTAGTTTTCCACTGTGACTGTGATGCTGTTCATGAAGGATGACACGGGATCGCACTCACAGTGCATCTTGGGATGTGTAGTATTATGGTGCTGAGGGCACATAATAGTGCAAGCCGGTTTTAATAGTAATTAAAAATCATCCCGTGGGCCAGACATAACTCATTCACGGGCCTTGATTCTGACATATGTGCTGTAAAGGATAACCTCCCTACAGGAAGTAGAACTCCCGAAACAGGAAGTCAAGTCTAACATTTTCCAATCTTCACAAAACTTGATATGTGAGTCAAGCAACGTCCCTGAACACGTTTACGGACACACCTTTCACCAAACAGGAAGTCGGCCATTTTAAACAGGAAGTGCCATCTAACTTAGCACATGGACGCTGAAAATAGTCTAAGCGGAAAATTACTACTGCCGCAAGCGGTGAATGAACGGAAGATGAGCTAGACGTCTCGCACGGCGAGGTGGGCGCAGGGAGACCCGCGAGCCGTCAAGCTCGAACCCGTTGATTACCGCTTGCGGTACTAGTTCTTATTATTATTATTCCTCCAAATGAATCGCGTTTTTGAGGCCTTTCCCATGCCCCAAAACTCACCAAATTTTGCAACCCCATCAGACCTGGTGTAAAATTACGTATATCAATGTTTCAAGGAATGTGCGTCAAAAAATGGAAGAGGGCGGGGCTAAAAACTGACGCAAAAAACTTCTATTAGGTCATCTGCTCTCTGGTTTAACGTACATGACCGAAACTTGGCACACATGTTCATGAGGTGGGGACGGTCAAAAAAGTCGATGACAACTTCCCTGTGAATCCTACAGGAAGGACGCCATCTTGGATTGCACGCCAAAACAGAGGCGATTTTGGCCATTTCGCACCATCGGTATTTGAACGAACTTGTCCCAGAGCTTACATGGAATCACGTTCAAACTTGGTGAGGTCACTGTGGACAAGTTGAGGATCTAAAGTTCCTGAAAACTTTTTAATAAGTATCATGGCGTACGAGAAAGGGGGCGTCAAAGTTGGTGAAAATTCACGATTTTAGCCACACGCAACAAAACTCTTATAACTTTGCGATAGAAGGTCCGATCTTAACCAAACTTGTGGCGATTGATGATGGGCCCTTGCTGAAGAGGCCTATGCAAAAACTGTCAAGTTTGTAAACATCGCCTCCTGGTGGTGGCAGAAAATTAAAAAAAAAAGTTACTTTTACAATTTCGGGAATAACTTTTACAGAGATTATAGTATCAAACTCAAAATTGGTAAAAATCACCCAAAACACAAGGTAGATGATGCATGCTCAATATGATGGCGTAGAGTTACATGATGTTGCCATGGTAATGATGCAAAGTCGGATTTTTGCGACAAAAAAACAAACTGCTACAACTTTGCGAATCCTAGTCCAATCTGAACCAAACTTGCTAGGATTGATGATAGTCAAGCCCTGAAGACGTCTATATGAAAATATTCACTTTCAAAAACAGCACCCCCTGGTGACGGAGACAATATGACCTCTGGTATTTGAAGGAATTAATCCTAGAGTTCTTGTGCGATCACCTTTAAACTCGGAGAGGTCACTGTGAACCAGTTGAGGAGCTTAAGTTATCAAAAGTTTTTTAAAATGTCTCATGGTGTACGAGATAGGGGGCGCCAAAGTGGGTGTTAATTCCTATTTTTCACAACAAAAAGCAAAACTCTTATAACTTTGCGATGGAAGATCCAATCCCAACCAAACTTCCTATGATTGATAATGGGTAGTTGCTGAAGGCGACTATATTGCAGAAAACAATACATTTTGAAAACAGCGCCTCCTGGTGGTGGTAGAAAATACTACAAAAAAAAAACTGTTACAACTTTGCCAATCCTGGTCCAATCTGAACCAAACTTGCTAGGATTGTTGATAGTCTGGCCCTGAACAAACCTATGTGAAAATATTTCAAGTCAAAATCAGAGCCCCCTGGTGAAAGTGGACGGGCCAAAAAACTGCTCCACCCCCTAAAACCTGTGGTCCTGAGGAGCACGTTTAATGTACATGCACAAAACTTGGTACACGCGTTCCTTAGGTCACGCCGGTCAAAAAAGTCAGCGTAGCCTATGCTTTAAAACGAACAGGAAAGCCGCCATCTTGGATTGAAAGTAAATGCTTTGCTGATTTTGGCCATTTTGCACCAATGATATTTGAACAGATTTGTCCTACAACTTTCATGGGATCACCTTCAAACTTGGTGAGGTCACTTTGGACAAGTTGAGGATCCAAAGGTATCAAAATCTTTTCAATAGGTATTATGGCGTAAGAGTAAGGGGCCAGCAAAGTTGGTGAAAATTTTAATGTTTCGCCACAGGCAACAAAACTCTTATAACTTTGCGATAGAAGGTCACATCCCAACCAAAGTACCTAGGGTTGATGATGGACCTTTGCTGAATAAGTCTGTGGAAAAACTGTACATTTTTAGCACAGCGCCTCCTTGTGGTAACAGAAAATCCAAAAAATAAACATTTCGGTAATAACTTTTACAGAGTTAATCGTATCAAACTCAAAAATTGGGAAAACATTAAAAACACATGGTCGATTATGCGTGCTTTATATGATAACAAATCGTTCAACGGTGTTGCCACAGCAACACTGCAAAGTCAGATATTTGTGACAAAAAACAAACTATTACAACTTTACGAATCCGAGTCCGATCTGAACCAAACTTGCTCTGATTGATGATAATCTGGCCCTGAAGACGCCTATATGAAAATATTCTCTTTCAAAAACAGCGCCCCCTGGTGACAGCAGACACTATGACACCTGATATTTGAATGAACTAATCCTAGAGTTTTTATTCGATCACCTTGAAAGTTGGTGAGGTCACTGTGAACAAGTTGCCGAGCATAAGTTCCTGAAAGCTTTTTAAAATATCGCTCGGTGTACGAGATACGGGGCGCCAAAGTTGGTGTTCATTCATATTTTTCACAACAAAAGGTGAAACTCTTACAACCCGTAAAACTTTTCCTCCTGAGGAGCACGTTGAATGTACATGCACAAAACTTGGTACTCACGCGTTCCTTAGGTCCAGACGGTCAAAAAAGTCAGCGTAGCCGAAGCTCTAAAACGAACAGGAAAGCCGCCATCTTGGATTGAAAGTAAATTTTTTGCAGATTTTGGCCATTTCGCACAAATGGTATGTGAACGCACTTGTCATAGAGCTTTAAAGGGATCACCTTCAAACTGGTTGAGGTCACTGTGGACAAGTTGAGGATCTAAAGTTATTAAAAGTTTTTCAAAATGTCGCATGGTTTTCGAGATAGGGGGCGCCAAAGTTGGCGTTCATTCATATTTCTCACAACAAAAGGCAAAACTCTTACAACCCGTAAAACTTGTCCTCCTGAGGAGCACGTTTAATATACATGCACTAAACTTGGTACTCACGCGTTCCTTAGGTCGGGACGGTCAAAAAATTCAAAGCAGCCTATGTTCTAAAACAAACGGGAAAGCCGCCATCTTGGATTGAAAGTACATTTTTTGCAGATTTTGGCCATTTCGCACCAATGGTATGTGAACGCACTTGTCATAGAGCTTTAATGGGATCACCTTCAAACTTGGTGAGGTCACTGTGGACAAGTTGAGGATCCAAAGGTATCAAAATCTTTTCATTAAGTATTGCGGTGAACAAAAAGAAGGGCGGCAAAGTTGGCGCAAATCACGATTCCTTGCAACACACAACAATCTCTTATAACTTTGCCATAGAAGGTCAGATATTAACCAAACTAGTGACGATCGATGATGGGCCCTTGCTAGAGATGTCTATGCAAAAACTGTAAATTTCGAAAACAGTGCCTACTGGTGGTGGCAAACACTAGGAAGTCTGGTATTTCGCAACACACAACAAACTCTTATAACTTTGCGATTGAAGGTCAGATCTTAACCAACCTTGTGATGATAGATGATGGGCTTTTGCTAAAGATGCCTATGCAAAAACTGTAAATTTTGGAAACAGCGCCACCTGGTGGTAACAGAAAGTACAAGTTCACAATTTCCCTTATAACTTTAACAAATTTCCTTGTATCAAACTCAAAATTTGGGGAAACATTCAAAACACATGGTAGATGATGCGTGCCTAATATGATAACAAATTGTTCAACAGTGTTGCAATGACAACACTGCAAAGTCAGATATTTGCGACAAAAAACAAACTGCTACCACTTTGCGAATGCTATTCAAATCCGAACCAAACTTGCTAGGATTGATGATAGTCAATCCCTGAAGATGCCTGTATGAAAATATTCACTTTCAAACACAGTGCCCCCTGTTGACGGCAGACAATATGACGTCTGGTATTTCGCTACAACAACAAACTCTTATAACTTTGCGATGGAAGGTCAGATCTTAACCAAACTCGTGACGATCGATGATGGGATCTTGCTGAAGATACTTGTGCAAAAACTGTACATTTTGAAAACAGCGCCTTCTGGTGGTAACATAAAATACAAGTTCACAATTTCCCTTATAACTTTAACAAATTTCAGTGTATCATACTCAAAATGAATGAAAACATGTAAAACACATGGTAAATGATGCTTGCTGAATATGATAACAAATCGTTCAACGGTGTTGACATAAGAACACTGCACAGGACCCACTCTACTGAGTGGTTTGTCAGTGCAGTAACCTTTGTTCGCCACATGATGGAGGCATTTGACTACAAATCTATCAAATCTAACATTTACAGTTTCTCATGCTGCTCTGAAAGGGAAAGATGGGGCAAAAGGTACTGCAAGAGGGGCCAAGGAAAAAAAAACAGGGAAAATGGGAAGAGCGAAAAAGTAACAGAGGGAAAAAAGAGAAAATGCACACTAAATTCTTATACCATCAGATGTTCTATCACAAAAATAACTAGTTATTTCTAAAATTCAGCTTCAATTCTGATACCATCAGTTGTTTTTCACAAAAATAACAACTTATAGCCAAAATCACACTGTTGGACCTCAGACCTCAGACCGGCCCTGAACATGTCTGTAAAGGATGACCTCCTTACAGGAAGTACAACTCCCGAAACAGGAAGTAATGTCTGACATTCTCAGATCCACACGAAACTTATTATGTAAGTCAAGGTACCTTCCCTAAACATGTTTACGGACACGCCTTTCACCCAACAGGAAGACGGCCATTTTAAACGGACACGCCTGACATTGCGCGGGGATGCAGCTGAAAATAACCAGTACCACAAGCGGTGAATGAACGGAATATGAGGAAGAGGACTCGCGCTGCGACGTGGACGCACGGGGACTCGCGAGCCGTCAAGCTCGAACCCGTTGATTACCGCTTGCGGTACTAGTTCTTCTTATTCTTCTTCTTCCGCCCGCCAAATGAATCGCGTTTTCGAGGCCCTGAACATGCCCAAAAACTCACCAATTTTTGCAACTGCAACAGACCTGGTGTAAATTTACGTTTATTAGTGGTTCGGGGAATGCACGTCAAAAAATGAAAGTGGGCGGGGCTAACGACTGACGCAAAAAACTTCTATTAGGTCATCTGCTCTCTGGTTTACCGTACATGAACGAAACTTGGCACACATGTTCATGAGGTGGGGACGGTCAAAAAAGTCGATGACAACTTCCCTGTGAATCCTACAGGAAGGCCGCCATCTTGGATTGCACGCCAAAGCAGAGGCGATTTTGGCCATTTCGCACCATCGGTATTTGAACGAACTTGTCCTAGAGCTTACATGGGATCACGTTCAAACTTGGTGAGGTCACTGTGGACAAGTTGAGGATCTAAAGTTCCTGAAAACTTTTTAATAAGTATCATGGCGTACGAGAAAAGGGGCGTCAAAGTTGGTGAAAATTAACGATTTTCGCCACACGCAACAAAACTCTTATAACTTTGCGATAGAAGGTCCGATCTTAACCAAACTTGTGGCGATAGATGATGGGCCCTTGGTGAAGAGGCCTATGCAAAAACTGTCAAGTTTGTAAACATCGCCTCCTGGTGGTGGCAGAAAATTAAAAAAAAAAATTACTTTTACAATTTCGGGAATAACTTTTACAGAGATTATCGTATCAAACTCAAAATTGGTAAAAATCACCATAAACACAAGGTAGATGATGCATGCTCAATATGATGGCGTAGAGTTACATGATGTTGCCATGGTAATGATGCGAAGTCGGATTTTTGCGACAAAAAACCAAACTGCTACCACTTTGCGAATCCTAGTCCAATCTGAACCAAACTTGCTAGGATTGATGATAGTCCGGCCCTGAAGACACCTATATGAAAATATTCACTTTCAAAAACAGCACCCCCTGGTGACGGAGACAATATGACCTCTGGTATTTGAATGAATTAATCCTAGAGTTTTTGTGCGATCACCTTTAAACTTGGTCAGGTCACTGTGAACCAGTTGAGGAACTTAAGTTATCAAAAGTTTTTTAAAATGTCTCATGGTGTACGAGATAGGGGGCGCCAAAGTGGGTGTAAATTCCTATTTTTCCCAACAAAAAGCGAAACTCTTATAACTTTGTGATGGAAGATCCAATCCCAACCAAACTTCCTATGATTGATAATGGGTAGTTGCTGAAGGCGACTATATTGCCGAAAACAATAAATTTTGAAAACAGCGCCTCCTGGTGGTGGTAGAAAATAAAAAAAAAAAAAAACTGTCACAACTTTGCCAATCCTGGTCTAATCTGAGCCAAACTTGCTAGGATTGTT
>NW_025320689.1:0-28178 GCF_019176455.1 Solea senegalensis
TTTTCACAACAAAAAGCAAAACTCTTATAACTTTGCGATGGAAGATCCAATCCCAACAAAACTTCCTATGATTGATAATGGGTAGTTGCTGAAGGCGACTATATTGCCGAAAACAATACATTTTGAAAACAGCGCCTCCTGGTGGTGGTAGAAAATACTACAAAAAAAAAACTGTTACAACTTTGCCAATACTGGTCCAATCTGAACCAAACTTGCTAGGATTGTTGATAGTCTGGCCCTGAACAAACCTATGTGAAAATATTTCAAGTCAAAATCAGCGCCCCCTGGTGAAAGTGGACGGGCCAAAAAACTGCTCCACCCCCTAAAACCTGTGGTCCTTAGGAGCACGTTTAATGTACATGCACAAAACTTGGTACACGCGTTCCTTAGGTCACGCCGGTCAAAAAAGTCAGCGTAGCCTATGCTCTAAAACGAACAGGAAAGCCGCCATCTTGGATTGAAAGTAAATGCTTTGCTGATTTTGGCCATTTCACACCAATGATATTTGAACAGATTTGTCCTAGATCTTTCATGGGATCACCTTCAAACTTGGTGAGGTCACTTTGGACAAGTTGAGGATCCAAAGGTATCAAAATCTTTTCAATAGGTATTATGGCTTAAGAGTAAGGGGCCGGCAAAGTTGGTGAAAATTTTAATGTTTCGCCACAGGCAACAAAACTCTTATAACTTTGCGATAGAAGGTCACATCCCAACCAAATTACCTAGGGTTGATGATGGACCTTTGCTGAATAAGTCTGTGGAAAACCTGTACATTTTTAGCACAGCGCCTCCTTGTGGTAACAGAAACAGAAAATCCAAAAAATAAACATTTCGGTAATAACTTTTACAGAGTTAATCGTATCAAACTCAAAAAGTGGGAAAACATTCAAAACACATGGTCGATTATGCGTGCTTTATATGATAACAAATCGTTCAACGGTGTTGCCACAGCAACACTGCAAAGTCAGATATTTGTGACAAAAAACAAACTATTACAACTTTACGAATCCGAGTCCGATCTGAACCAAACTTGCTCTGATTGATGATAATCTGGCCATGAAGACGCCTATATGAAAATATTCTCTTTCAAAAACAGCGCCCCCTGGTGACAGCAGACACTATGACACCTGATATTTGAATGAACTAATCCTAGAGTTTTTATGCGATCACCTTGAAAGTTGGTGAGGTCACTGTGAACAAGTTGCCGAGCAGAAGTTCCTGAAAGCTTTTTAAAATATCGCTCGGTGTACGAGATAGGGGGCGCCAAAGTTGGTGTTCATTCATATTTTTCACAACAAAAGGTGAAACTCTTACAACCCGTAAAACTTGTCCTCCTGAGGAGCACGTTGAATGTACATGCACAAAACTTGGTACTCACGCGTTCCTTAGGTCCAGACGGTCAAAAAAGTCAGCGTAGCCGAAGCTCTAAAGCGAACAGGAAAGCCGCCATCTTGGATTGAAAGTACATTTTTAGCAGATTTTGGCCATTTCGCACCAATGGTATGTGAACGCACTTGTCATAGAGCTTTAAAGTGATCACCTTCAAACTGGTTGAGGTCACTGTGGACAAGTTGAGGATCTAAAGTTATTAAAAGTTTTTTAAAATGTTACATGGTTTTTGAGATAGGGGGCGCCAAATTTGGCGGTCATTCATATTTTTCACAACAAAAGGCGAAACTCCTACAACCCGTAAAACTTATCCTCCTGAGGAGCATGTTGAATGTACATGCACTAAACTTGGTACTCACACGTTCCTTAGGTCCAGACGGTCAAAAAATTCAAAGCAGCTTATGCTCTAAAACGAACGGGAAAGCCGCCATCTTGGATTGAAAGTAAATTTTTTGCTGATTTTGGCCAGTTCGCACCAATGGTATGTGAACGCACTTGTCATAGAGCTTTCATGGGATCACCTTCAAACTTGCTGAGGTCACTGTGGACAAGTTGAGGATCTAAAGTTCCTGAAAACTTTTTAATAAGTATCATGGCGTACGAGAAAGGGGGCGTCAAAGTTGGTGAAAATTTAAGATTTTAGCCACATGCAACAAAACTCTTATAACTTTGCGATAGAAGGTCCGATATTAACCAAACAAGTGACAATCGATGATGGGCCCTTTCTAAAGATGTCTATGCAAAAACTGTAAATTTTGAAAACATCGCCTCCTGGTGGTGGCAAACACTAGGAAGTCTGGTATTTCGCAACACACAACAAACTCTTATAACTTTGCGATTGAAGGTCAGAGCTTAACCAAACTTGTGATGATAGATGATGGGCTTTTGCTAAAGATGCCTAAGCAAAAACTGTAAATTTTGGAAACAGCGCCACCTGGTGGTAACAGAAAGTACAAGTTCACAATTTCCTTTATAACTTTAACAAATTTCCTTGTATCAAACTCAAAATTTGGGAAAACATTCAAAACACATGGTAGATGATGCGTGCCTAATATGATAACAAATTGTTCAACAGTGTTGCAATGACAACACTGCAAAGTCAGATATTTGAGACAAAAAACAAACTGCTACCACTTTGCGAATGCTATTCCAATCTGAACCAAACTTGCTAGGATTGATGATAGTCAATCCCTGAAGATGCCTATATGAAAATATTCATTTTCAAAAACAGTGCCCCCTGTTGACGGCAGACAATATGACGTCTGGTATTTGGCTACAACAACAAACTCTTATAACTTTGCGATGGAAGGTCAGATCTTAACCAAACTCGTGACGACCGATGATGGGATCTTGCTGAAGATGCTTATGCAAAAACTGTACATTTTGAAAACAGCGCCTTCTGGTGGTAACATAAAATACAAGTTCACAATTTCCCATATAACTTTAACAAATTTCATTGTATCATACTCAAAATGAATGAAAACATGTAAAACACATGGTAGATGATGCTTGCTGAATATGATAACATATTGTTCAATGGTGTTGACATGAGAACACTGCACAGGATCCACTCTACTGAGTGGTTCGTCAGTGCAGTAACCTTTGTTCGCCACATGATGGAGGCATTTGCCTACAAATCTATCAAATCTAACATTTACAGTTTCTCATGCTGCTCTAATTGGGATTGCTGTATTCACTTGAAACTTGATATGTGAGACCTCAAACCCGCCCGGAACATGTCTGTAAAGCAGTAATGCCAAAGTCAAATACACGGGGGGCCAAAATAAAAAAAACAAGTGGAGGTTTAAATTTTTATTAAAACTTGCAATTACTGCACATATTGAACCAATACCAATACCAATACCATAGCCTATATTGCACTTAATCATAAAATTAAATTAAATTAATTAAATTAAATTAATTAATTAAATTAAATTAAATTAAATTAAATTAAATAGGAAAAAGAGGAAGTCTGCCATTTTAAACAGGAAGTGCCCTCTAACTTAACACATGGACGCTGAAAATATTCCAAGCTGAAAATAACTACTACCGCAAGCAATGAATGAACGGAAGATGAGCTAGAGGACTCGCACGGCGAGGTGGGCGCAGGGAGACCCGCGAGCCGTCAAGCTCGAACCCGTTGATTACCGCTTGTTAGGGTTCGAGCAACTTGGTTGCAAGAACCCTATTGAAACTGTGAAGATTATTAGGGTTCGAGCAACTTGGTTGCAAGAACCCTATTGTAATCGTAAGAGTTATTCTTCTTATTCTTCTTCTTCCGCCCGCCAAATGAATCGCGTTTTCGAGGCCCTGAACATACCCAAAAACTCACCAATTTTTGCAACTGCATCAGACCTGGTGTAAATTTACGTTTATTAGTGGTTCGGGGAATGCACGTCAAAAAATGAAAGTGGGCGGGGCTAACGACTGACGCAAAAAACTTCTATTAGGTCATCTGCTCTCTGGTTTAACGTACATGAACGAAACTTGGCACACATGTTCATGATGTGGGGACGGTCAAAAAAGTCGATGACAACTTCCCTGTGAATCCTACAGGAAGGACGCCATCTTGGATTGCACGCCAAAACAGAGGCGATTTTGGCCATTTCGCACCATCGGTATTTGAACGAACTTGTCCCAGAGCTTACATGGAATCACGTTCAAACTTGGTGAGGTCACTGTGGACAAGTTGAGGATCTAAAGTTCCTGAAAACTTTTTAATAAGTATCATGGCGTACGAGAAAAGGGGCGGCAAAGTTGGTGAAAATTCACGATTTTCGCCACACGCAACAAAACTCTTATAACTTTGTGATAGAAGGTCCGATCTTAACCAAACTTGTGGCGATAGATGATGGGCCCTTGCTGAAGAGGCCTATGCAAAAACTGTCAAGTTTGTAAACATCGCCTCCTGGTGGTGGCAGAAAATTAAAAAAAAAAGTTACTTTTACAATTTCGGGAATAACTTTTACAGAAATGATTGTATCAAACTCAAAATTGGTTAAAAGATTCTAAACACATGGTAGACTATGCGTGCTCAATATGATGGCGTATCGTTACATGATGTTGCCATGGTAATGATGCAAAGTCGGATTTTTGCGACAAAAAAACAAACTGCTACCACTTTGCGAATCCTTGTCCAATCTGAACCAAACTTGCCATGATTGATGATAGTCCGGCCCTGAAGACACCTATATGAAAATATTCACTTTCAAAAACAGCACCCCCTGGTGACGGAGACAATATGACCTCTGGTATTTGAATGAATTAATCCTAGAGTTCTTGTGCGATCACCTTTAAACTTGGTCAGGTCACTGTGAACCAGTTGAGGAACTTAAGTTATCAAAAGTTTTTTAAAATGTCTCATGGTGTACGAGATAGGGGGCGCCAAAGTGGGTGTAAATTCCTATTTTTCACAACAAAAAGCGAAACTCTTATAACTTTGTGATGGAAGATCCAATCCCAACCAAACTTCCTATGATTGATAATGGGTAGTTGCTGAAGGCGACTATATTGCCGAAAACAATAAATTTTGAAAACAGCGCCTCCTGGTGGTGGTAGAAAATACAAAAAAAAAAAAACTGTCACAACTTTGCCAATCCTGGTCCAATCTGAGCCAAACTTGCTAGGATTGTTGATAGTCTGGCCCTGAACAAACCTATGTGAAAATATTTCATGTCAAAATCAGCGCCCCCTGGTGAAAGTGGACGGGCCAAAAAACTGCTCCAACCCCTAAAACTTGTGGTCCTGAGGAGCACGTTTAATGTTCATGCACGAAACTTGGTACACGCCTTCCTTAGGTCGGGCCGGTCAAAAAAGTCAGCGTAGCCTATGCTCTAAAACGAACAGGAAAGCCGCCATCTTGGATTGAAAGTAAATGCTTTGCTGATTTTAGCCATTTCGCACCAATGATATTTGAACAGATTTGTCCTAGAACTTTCATGGGATCACCTTCAAACTTGGTGAGGTCACTTTGGACAAGTTGAGGATCCAAAGGTATCAAAATCTTTTCAATAGGTATTATGGCGTAAGAGTAAGGGGCGGGCAAAGTTGGTGAACATTTTAATGTTTCGCCACAGGCAACAAAACTCTTATAACTTTGCGATAGAAGGTCACATCCCAACCAAATTACCTAGGGTTGATGATGGACCATTGCTGAAGAAGTCTGTGAAAAAAACGTAAATTTTGAGCACAGTGCCTCCTTGTGGTAACAAAATATACAAAAAAAAACAATTTCGGTTATAACTTTTACAGAGTTAATCGTATCAAACTCAAAAATTGGGAAAACATTTAAAACACATGTTCGATGATGCGTGCTTAATATGATAACAAATCGTTCAACGGTGTTGCCACAGCAACACTGCAAAGTCAGATATTTGTGACAAAAAACAAACTGCTACAACTTTACGAATCCGAGTCCGATCTGAACCAAACTTGCTTGGATTGATGATAGTCCAGACCTGAAGACGCCTATATGAAAATATTCACTTTCAAAAACAGCGCCCCCTGGTGACAGCAGACACTATGACGCCTGGTATTTGAATGAACTAGTCCTACAGCTTTTGTGCGATCACCTTTAAACTTTGTGAGGTCACTGTGGACAAGTTGAGGATCTAAAGTTATTAAAAGTTTTTCAAAATGTCGCATGGTTTTCGAGATAGGGGGCGCCAAAGTTGGCGTTCATTCATATTTCTCACAACAAAAGGCAAAACTCTTACAACCCGTAAAACTTGTCCTCCTGAGGATCACGTTGAATGTACATGCATGAAACTTGGTACTCACGCGTTCCTTAGGTCCAGACGGTCAAAAAAGTCAGCGTAGCCGAAGCTCTAAAGCGAACAGGAAAGCCGCCATCTTGGATTGAAAGTAAATTTTTGGGAGATTTTGGCCATTTCGCACCAATGGTATGTGAACTAACTTGTCATAGAGCTTTTGTGCGATCACCTTTAAACTTTGTGAGGTCACTGTGGACAAGTTGAGGATCTAAAGTTATTAAAAGTTTTTCAAAATGTCCCATGGTTTTCGAGATAGGGGGCGCCAAAGTTGGCGTTCATTCATATTTCTCACAACAAAAGGCAAAACTCTTACAACCCGTAAAACTTGTCCTCCTGAGGAGCACGTTTAATGTACATGCACTAAACTTGGTACTCACGCGTTCCTTAGGTCGGGACGGTCAAAAAATTCAAAGCAGCCTAAGCTCTGAAACGAACAGGAAAGCCGCCATCTTGGATTGAAAGTACATTTTTAGCAGATTTTGGCCATTTCGCACCAATGGTATGTGAACGCACTTGTCAAAGAGCTTTAATGGGATCACCTTCAAACTTTGTGAGGTCACTGTGGACAAGTTGAGGATCCAAAGGTATCAAAATCTTTTCATTAAGTATCACGGCGAACAAGAAGAAGGTCAGGAAAGTTGGCGAAAATCACGATTCCTCGCAACACACAACAATCTCTTATAACTTTGCCATGGAAGGTCAGATATTAACTAAACAAGTGACAATCGATGATGGGCCCTGGCTAAAGAGGTCTATGCAAAAACTGTACATTTTGAAAACATCGCCCCCTGTTGACGGCAGACAATATGACGTCTGGTATTTCGCTACAACAACAAACTCTTATAACTTTGCGATGAAAGGTTAGATCTTAACCAAACTAGTGACGATCGATGATGGGATCTTGCTGAAGATGCTTATGCAAAAACTGTACATTTTAAAAACAGCGCCTTCTGGTGGTAACAGAAAATACAATTTCACAATTTCCCTTATAACTTTAACAAATTTCATTGTATCATACTCAAAATGAATGAAAACATGTAAAACACATGGTAGATGATGCTTGCTGAATATGATAACAAATCGTTCAACGGTGTTGACATAAGAACACTGCACAGGATCCACTCTACTGAGTGGTTCGTCAGTGCAGTAACCTTTGTTTGCCACATGATGGAGGCATTTGCCTACAAATCTATCAAATCTAACATTTACAGTTTCTCATGCTGCTCTGAAAGGGAAAGATGGGGCAAAAGGTACTGCAAGAGGGGCCAAGGAAAAAAAAAACAGGGAAAATGGGAAGAGAGAAAAAGTAACAGAGGGAAAAAAGAGAAAATGCACCCTAAATTCTTATACCATCAGATGTTCTATCACAAAAATAACTAGTTATTTCTAAAATTCAGCTTCAATTCTGATACCATCAGTTGTTTTTCACAAAAATAACAACTTATAGATGAAATCACACTGTTAGACCTCAGACCCGCCCTGAACATGTCTGTAAAGGATGACCTCCTTACAGGAAGTACAACTCCCGAAACAGGAAGTAAAGTCTGACATTCTCCGATCCACATGAAACTTGTTATGTAAGTCAAGGTACCTTCCCTAAACACGTTTACGGACACGCCTTTCACCCAACAGGAAGACGGCCATTTTAAAAGGACACGCCTGACATTGCGCGGGGATGCAGCTGAAAATAACCAGTACCACAAGCGGTGAATGAACGGAAGATGAGGAAGAGGACTCGCACGTGGACGCACGGGGACTCGCGAGCCGTCAAGCTCGAACCCGTCAATTACCGCTTGCGGTACTAGTTAGGGTTCGAGCAACAATGTTGCGCAAGAACCCTATTGTAATCGTAAGAGTTATTCTTCTTCTTCTTCTTCTTCCCTACCAAATGAATCGCATTTTTGAGGCCCTGAACATGCCCCAAAACTCACCAATTTTTGCAAGCGCATCAGACCTGGTGTAAATTTACGTTTGTTAGTGTTTCGGGGAATGTGCGTTAAAAAATGAAAGTGGGCGGGACAAATAACTGCTCCACCCCCTAAAACTTGTGGGCCTGAGGAGCACGTTTAATGTACATGCACGAAACTTGGTACACGCGTTCCTTAGGTCGGGATGGTCAAAAAAGTCAGCGTAGCCTATGCTCTAAAACGAACAGGAAAGCCGCCATCTTGGATTGAAAATTCATTTTTTGCCGATTTTGGCCATATCGCACCATCGGTATTTGAACGAACTTGTCCTAGAGCTTACATGGGATCACGTTCAAACTTGGTGAGGTCACTTTGGACAAGTTGAGGATCTAAAGTTGCTAAAAACTTTTTAATAAGTATCATGGTGTACGAGAAAGGGGCCGGCAAAGTTGGTGAAAATTTTTATTTTTCGCCACAGGCAACAAAACTCTTATAACTTTGCGATAGAAGGTCACTTCCCAACCAAATTACCTAGGGTTGATGATGGACCATTGCTGAAGAAGTCTGTGGAAAAACTGTACATTTTTAGCACAGCGCCTCCTTGTGGTAACAGAAAATACAACAAATACACAATTTCGGTAATAACTTTTACATATTTAATCGTATCAAACTCAAAATTTGTGACAACATTTAAAACACATGAAAGATGATGCGTGCTTATTATGATAACAAATGGCGCAACGGTGTTGCCATAGCAACACTGCAAAGTCAGATATTTGTGACAAAAAAACAAACTGCTACAACTTTGCGAAACTGAGTCCAATCTGAACCAAACTTGCTAGGATTGATGATAGTCTGGCCCTGAAGACACCTATTTGAAAATATTCACTTTCAAAAACAGCGCCCCCTTGTGACAGCAGCCACTATGACACCTGATATTTGAATGAACTTGTCCTAGAGTTTTTGTGCGATCACCTTGAAAATTAGTGAGGTCACTGTGAACAAGTTGCCGAGCATAAGTTACTGAAAGCTTTTTAAAATGTCGCTCGGTGAACGAGATAGGGGGCGCCAAAGTTGGTGTTCATTCATATTTTTCACAACAAAAGGCAAAACTCTTACAACCCGTAAAACTTGTCCTCCTGAGGAGCACGTTGAATGTACATGCACGAAACTTGGTACTCACGCGTTCGTTAGGTCCAGACGGTCAAAAAAGTCAGCGTAGCCGAACCTCTAAAACGAACAGGAAAGCAGCCATTTTGGATTGAAAGTACATTTTTCGCAGATTTTGGCCATTTCGCACCAATGGTATGTGAACGCACTTGTCATAGAGCTTTCATGGGATCACCTTGAAACTTTGTGAGGTCACTGTGAACAAGTTGAGGATCCAAAGGTATCAAAATCTTTTCATTAAGTATCACGGCGAACAAGAAGAAGGTCAGGAAAGTTGGCGAAAATCACGATTCCTCGCAACACACAACAATCTCTTATAACTTTGCCATGGAAGGTCAGATAGTAACCAAACAAGTGACAATCGATGATGGGCCCTTGCTAAAGATGTCTATGCAAAAACTGTAAATTTTGAAAACATCGCCTCCTGGTGGTGGCAAACACTAGGAAGTCTGGTATTTCGCAACACACAACAAACTCTTATAACTTTGCGATTGAAGGTCAGATCTTAACCAAACTTGTGATGATCGATGATGGGCTTTTGCTGAAGATGCCTATGCAAAAATTGTAAATTTTGGAAACAGCGCCACCTGGTGGTAACAGAAAGTACAAGTTCACAATTTCCCTTATAACTTTAACAAATTTCCTTGTATCAAACTCAAAATTTGGGAAAACATTCCAAACACATGGTAGATGATGCGTGCCTAATATGATAACAAATTGTTCAACAGTGTTGCCATGACAACACTACAAAGTCAGATATTTGCGACAAAAAACAAACTGCTACCACTTTGCGAATGCTATTCCAATCTGAACCAAACTTGCTAGGATTGATGATAGTCAATCCCTGAAGATGCCTATATGAAAATATTCATTTTCAAAAACAGTGCCCCCTGTTGACGGCAGACAATATGACGTCTGGTATTTCGCTACAACAACAAACTCTTATAACTTTGCGATGGAAGGTCAGATCTTAACCAAACTCGTGACGACCGATGATGGGATCTTGCTGAAGATGCTTATGCAAAAACTGTACATTTTGAAAACAGCGCCTTCTGGTGGTAACAGAAAATACAAGTTCACAATTTCCCTTATAACTTTAACAAATTTCATTGTATCATACTCAAAATGAATGAAAACATGTAAAACACATGGTAGATGATGCTTGCTGAATATGATAACAAATCGTTCAACGGTGTTGACATAAGAACACTGCACAGGATCTACTCTACTGAGTGGTTCGTCAGTGCAGTAACCTTTGTTCGCCACATGATGGAGGCATTTGCCTACAAATCTATCAAATCTAACATTTACAGTTTCTCATGCTGCTCTGAAAGGGAAAGATGGGGCAAAAGGTACTGCAAGAGGGGCCAAGGAAAAAAAAACAGGGAAAATGGGAAGAGCGAAAAAGTAACAGAGGGAAAAAAGAGAAAATGCACCCTAAATTCTTATACCATCAGATGTTCTATCACAAAAATAACTAGTTATTTCTAAAATTCAGCTTCAATTCTGATACCATCAGTTGTTTTTCACAAAAATAACAACTTATAGACAAAATCACACTGTTAGACCTCAGACCTCAGACCGGCCCTGAACATGTCTGTAAAGGATGACCTCCTTACAGGAAGTACAACTCCCGAAACAGGAAGTAATGTCTGACATTCTCCGATCCACACGAAACTTATTATGTAAGTCAAGGTACCTTCCCTAAACACGTTTACGGACACGCCTTTCACCCAACAGGAAGACGGCCATTTTAAACGGACACGCCTGACATTGCGCGGGGATGCAGCTGAAAATAACCAGTACCACAAGCAGTGAATGAACGGAAGATGAGGAAGAGGACTCGCGCTGCAACGTGGACGCACAGGGACTCGCGAGCCGTCAAGCTCGAACCCGTTGATTACCGCTTGCGGTACTAGTTCTTCTTCTTCTTCTTCTTCCTCTTCACCAAAGTAAATCGCGTTTTAGAGAACCTGAACATGCCCCAAAACTCACCAATTTTTGCAAGCGCATCAGACCTGGTGTAAATTTACGTTTATTACTGTTTCGGGGAATGTGCGTTAAAAAATGAAAGTGGGCGGGGCAAATAACTGCTCCACCCCCTAAAACTTGTGGGCCTGAGGAGCACGTTTAATGTACATGCACTAAACTTGGTACACGCGTTCTTTAGGTCGGGATGGTCAAAAAAGTCAGCGTAGCCTATGCTCTAAAACGAACAGGAAAGCCGCCATCTTGGATTGAAAATTCATTTTTTGCCGATTTTGGCCATATCGCACCATCGGTATTTGAACGAACTTGTCCTAGAGCTTACATGGGATCACGTTCAAACTTGGTGAGGTCACTTTGGACAAGTTGAGGATCTAAAGTTGCTAAAAACTTTTTAATAAGTATCATGGTGTACGAGAAAGGGGCCGGCAAAGTTGGTGAAAATTTTTATTTTTCGCCACAGGCAACAAAACTCTTATAACTTTGCGATAGAAGGTCACTTCCCAACCAAATTACCTAGGGTTGATGATGGACCATTGCTGAAGAAGTCTGTGGAAAAACTGTACATTTTTAGCACAGCGCCTCCTTGTGGTAACAGAAAATACAACAAATACACAATTTCGGTAATAACTTTTACATATTTAATCGTATCAAACTCAAAATTTGTGACAACATTTAAAACACATGAAAGATGATGCGTGCTTATTATGATAACAAATGGTTCAACGGTGTTGCCATAGCAACACTGCAAAGTCAGATATTTGTGACAAAAAAACAAACTGCTACAACTTTGCGAAACTGAGTCTAATCTGAACCAAACTTGCTAGGATTGATGATAGTCCTGCCCCGAAGACACCTATATGAAAATATTGACTTACAAAAACAGCGCCCCCTTGTGACAGCAGCCACTATGACACCTGATATTTGAATGAACTTGTCCTAGAGTTTTTGTGCGATCACCTTGAAAATTAGTGAGGTCACTGTGAACAAGTTGCCGAGCATAAGTTACTGAAAGCTTTTTAAAATGTCGCTCGGTGTACGAGATAGGGGGCGCCAAAGTTGGTGTTCATTCATATTTTTCACAACAAAAGGCAAAACTCTTACAACCCGTAAAACTTGTCCTCCTGAGGAGCACGTTGAATGTACATGCACGAAACTTGGTACTCACGCGTTCGTTAGGTCCAGACGGTCAAAAAAGTCAGCGTAGCCGAACCTCTAAAACGAACAGGAAAGCCGCCATTTTGGATTGAAAGTACATTTTTTGCAGATTTTGGCCATTTCGCACCAATGGTATGTGAACGCACTTGTCATAGAGCTTTAAAGGGATCACCTTCAATCTGGGTGAGGTCACTGTGAATAAGTTGAGGATCTAAAGTTATTAAAAGTTTTTTAAAATGTCACATGGTTTTTGAGATAGGGGGCGCCAAAGTTGGCGTTCATTCATATTTTTCACAACAAAAGGCGAAACTCTTACAACCCGTAAAACTTGTCCTCCTGAGGAGCACGTTTAATGTACATGCACTAAACTTGGTACTTACGCGTTCCTTAGGTCAGGACGGTCAAAAAATTCAAAGCAGCCTATGCTCTAAAATGAACGGGAAAGCAGCCATCTTGGATTGAAAGTACATTTTTTGCAGATTTTGGCCATTTCGCACCAATGGTATGTGAACGCACTTGTCATAGAGCTTTCATGGGATCACCTTGAAACTTTGTGAGGTCACTGTGAACAAGTTGAGGATCCAAAGGTATCAAAATCTTTTCATTAAGTATCACGGCGAACAAGAAGAAGGTCAGGAAAGTTGGCGAAAATCACGATTCCTCGCAACACACAACAATCTCTTATAACTTTGCCATGGAAGGTCAGATATTAACCAAACAAGTGACAATCGATGATGGGCCCTTGCTAAAGATGTCTATGCAAAAACTGTAAATTTTGAAAACATCGCCTCCTGGTGGTGGCAAACACTAGGAAGTCTGGTATTTCGCAACACACAACAAAGTCTTATAACTTTGCGATTGAAGGTCAGATCTTAACCAAACTTGTGATGATCAATGATGGGCTTTTGCTGAAGATGCCTATGCAAAAACTGTAAATTTTGGAAACAGCGCCACCTGGTGGTAACAGAAAGTACAAGTTCACAATTTCCCTTATAACTTTAACAAATTTCCTTGTATCAAACTCAAAATTTGGGAAAACATTCAAAACACATGGTAGATGATGCGTGCCTAATATGATAACAAATTGTTCAACAGTGTTGCCATGACAAAACTGCAAAGTCAGATATTTGCGACAAAAAACAAACAGCTACCACTATGCGAATACTATTCCAATCTGAATCAAACTTGCTAGGATTGATGATATTTAATTCCTGAAGATGCCTATATGAAAATATTCACTTTCAAAAACAGTGCCCCCTGTTGACGGCAGACAATATGACGTCTGGTATTTCGCTACAACAACAAACTCTTATAACTTTGCGATGGAAGGTCAGATCTTAACCAAACTTGTGACGATCGATGATGGGATCTTGCTGAAGATGCTTATGCAAAAACTGTACATTTTGAAAACAGCGCCTTCTGGTGGTAACAGAAAATACAATTTCACAATTTCCCTTATAACTTTAACAAATTTCATTGTATCATACTCAAAATGAATGAAAACATGTAAAACACATGGTAGATGATGCTTGCTGAATATGATAACAAATCGTTAAATGGTGTTGCCTGGCAAAAATGCAAAGGATTCCCTCAACTGAGTGGTTTGTTCATGCAGTAACCATTGTTCGCCACATGATGGAGGCATTTGCCTACAAATCTATCAAATCTAACATTTACAGTTTCTCATGCTGCTCTAATTGGGATTGTTGTATCCACTTGAAACTTCATACGTGAGACCTCAGACCCGTCCGGAACATGTCTGTAAAGCAGTAATGCCAAAGTCAAATACACGGGGGGCCAAAATAAAAAAAATGGTACAGGTGGAGGATTAAATATTTATTAAAACTTGCAATTACTGCACATATTGAACCAATACCAATACCACAGCCTATATTGCACTCAATCATTAAATTAAATTAAATTAAATTAAATTAAATTAAATTAAATTAAATTAAATTAAATTAAGCAAAATATAAATAAAATCAGTTGCAACATTTTCTCAAGGCTCTTTCAGTAACAAATTGAAAACGTTTTTCCGTCTTCTTTTTAACAGGTAAACAGCAAAATGTTATTTTCCTTCAAAGCTCAATGGCAAGATAAATGCAAAAATGAAACAGCATGTTACAAAACAAATCAGTGTGCTGCTCTGATCCTCACCAATGTCTGTCTTTTATAATAAAATTAGAAGTTAGTGCAAACTTGAAAAGTGCAAAACAGTTGCATGTTTCATAGTGCCTTCTTAAGTTATATTCTTTCATAACGACACACTGTCTCCACACACAAGACACACAGGCTTTCCTTTTACTTCGGTGAACATTATTCTGCCTCCCACCTGTCTTGAAAACCCTGTTTTCACCGTCTACTTTTCTATTTGTCTATTTGGGGGAGAGGGAGATGAAAAATGACAGCAATGTTTAGTTTTCCACTGTGACTGTGATGCTGTTCATGAAGGATGACACGGGATCGCACTCACAGTGCATCTTGGGATGTGTAGTATTATGGTGCTGAGGGCACATAATAGTGCAAGCCGGTTTTAATAGTAATTAAAAATCATCCCGTGGGCCAGACATAACTCATTCACGGGCCTTGATTCTGACATATGTGCTGTAAAGGATAACCTCCCTACAGGAAGTAGAACTCCCGAAACAGGAAGTCAAGTCTAACATTTTCCAATCTTCACAAAACTTGATATGTGAGGAACGTCCCTGAACACGTTTACGGACACACCTTTCACCAAACAGGAAGTCGGCCATTTTAAACAGGAAGTGCCATCTAACTTAGCACATGGACGCTGAAAATAGTCTAAGCTGAAAATTACTACTGCCGCAAGCGGTGAATGAACGGAAGATGAGCTAGACGTCTCGCACGGCGAGGTGGGCGCAGGGAGACCCGCGAGCCGTCAAGCTCGAACCCGTTGATTACCGCTTGCGGTACTAGTTATTATTATTATTCTTATTATTCCCCCAAATGAATCGCATTTTTGAGGCCTTTCCCATACCCCAAAACTCACAGATTTTTGTGACCGCATCAATCGTGGTGTAAATTTACGTCTGAAAAAGGTTCGGGGAATGTGCGTCGAAAATTGAATGTGGGAGGGGCCAATAAGTGCGGCGCCACCTGTCCAAATTCACCATGACCAACACAAATATCGCACATGCACGAAATTCGGTACACATGTGTAGTGGGTCAGGATGAAGAAAAAATTACATTATGACCATGATCCAAACCCAACAGGAAGTCCGCCATCTTGGGTTGATTGGCGATTTTTTGGCGATTTTGGCGAATTCGCAGCAATGGTATTTGAACTAACTCCTCCTAGAGTTTTCGTGCGATCACCTTCAAACTTGGTGAGGTCCCTGTGGACCAGTTGAGGAGCTCACGGTATCAAAAGTTTTTTCAAATGTCGCATGGCGCGCGAGATAGGGGGCGGCAAAGTTCGTGATGATTCTGATGTTTCGCATCAGAAAAACAAAACTCTTATAACTTTGCGATGGAAGGTCCGATCCAAACCAAACTTGCTATGATTGATGATGGGCCATGGCTGAAGACGTCTATGAAAAAACGGTGAAGTTTGAAAACAGCGCCTCCTTGTGGTGAAAGAAAATACACCAAAAAAAAGTTTTTTTACGATTTCGGGAATAACTTTTACACAGATAATCGTACCGCACTCAAAATTGGTGACAACAGTCAAAACACATGGTAGATGATGCGTGATCAATATGACGACAAATCGTTTAACGGTGTTGCCATGGCAACGACGCAAAGTCGGATTTTTGGGACAAAAAATCAAACTGCTACAACTTCGCGAATCCTGGTCCGATCTGAACCAAACTTGCTAGGATTGATGACAGTCCGGCCCTAAAGACGTCTATATGAAAATATTCAATTTCGAAAACAGCGCCCCCTGTTGACAGCAGACAGTATGACAGCTTGTATTTCAATTATCTCCTCCTAGAGCTTTTGTGCGATCACCTTCAAACTTGGTGAGATCCATGTGGACGAGTTGAGCATCAAAAGTTATCAAAAGCTTTTTAAAATATTGTATGGCGTATGAGATAGGGGGCGCCAAAGTTGGAGATAATAATAATTTTTCACAACAGACAGTGAAACTCTTATAACTTTGCGATGGAAGGTCTGATCCCAACCAAACTTGCTATAGTTGATGATGGTTAGTTCCTGAAGACGACTGTGTTGCTGAAACGGTACATTTTCAAAACAGCGCCTCCTGGTGGTGGTAGAAAATTCTAAAAAAAGAAACTGTAACAACTTTGCCAATCCTGGTCCGATCTGAACCAAACTTGCAAGGATTGATGACAGTCCGGCCCTGAACACATCTATATGAAAATATTAATTTTCAAATACAGCGCCCCCTGGTGACAGCAGACAGAATTACATTTATAGTTTTTGATGCTGCTCCAACAGGGATTGTTGTATCCACTTGAAACTTAGTATGTGGGACCCCAGACCCTTCCTCAACATGTCCGTAAAAGGTCACCTCCCTACAGGAAGTGGAACGCCCGAAACAGGAAGTAAAGTCTTACATTGTCCGATTGACACGAAACTAGATATGTGAGTTACGGGACCTTCCCTGAACATGTTTCCGGAGACGAACAGGAAGTCGGCCATTTTAAACAGGAAGTGCCCTCTAACTTTGCAGTACATTGTCCGATCTGCACAAAACCTTATATGTGACACCAGGGACCTGTCCTGAGCATGTCCGCAAGAGATGACCTCCCAACAGGAAGTGGAATGCCCAAAACAGGAAGTAAACTCTAAGATTGTCCGATCTGCACAAAACTTGATATGTAAGACAAGGGAACTTCCCTGAACGCGTTTACGGAGACGAACAGGAAGTCGGCCATTTTAAACAGGAAGTGCCCTCTAACTTTGCAGTACATTGTCCGATCTGCACAAAACCTTATATGTGACACCAGGGACCTGTCCTGAGCATGTCTGTAAAAGGTCACCTCCCTACAGGAAGTGGAACGCCCGAAACAGGAAGTAAAGTCTTACATTGTCCGATTGACACAAAACTAGATATGTGAGTTACGGGACCTTCCCTGAACATGTTTCCAGAGACGAACAGGAAGTTGGCCATTTTAAACAGGAAGTGCCCGCTAACTTTGCAGTACGTTGTCCAATTTGCACAAAACCTTATATGTCACACCAGGGACCTGTCCTGAGCATGTCTGCAAGAGATGACCTCCCAACAGGAAGTGGAATGCCCGAAACAGGAAGTCAACTCTAAGATTGTCTGATCTGCACAAAACTTGATATGTAAGACAAGGGAAGTTCCCTGAACACGTTTACAGACACGCACTTGACCGAACAGGAAGTCTGCCATTTTAAACAGGAAGTGCCCTATAACTTTGCCATACGTCGCCTGATCCCCCTCGAAATTTGGAACGACATGCGCGGGGACGCCGCTGAAAATAACTAGTACTGAAAATAACTAGTACTGAAAATAACTAGTACCGCGCGCGGTGAATGAACGGGTGAGAGCGCGAGGCACGCGGGGAGCCGTGGCACACGGCGACCCGCGTGGGTCGGCTCGAACCCGTTCAGAACCGCGCGCGGTACTAGTTATTTTCAGTACTAGTTATTTTCAGTACTAGTTATTTTCATTATCCTTATTATTGATGTTTGTTGATGTTGATTTCATTGTAGGTCGTTCTGCTTGTTTAAGAGTCTTATATATACAGCACTGCTTACATTTTACTAACAATGCTCATGTGGTGTCGTCCCTATTCAATAACACATCAATATTTGTTTGTTCTGCCAAACTTCCATGCTTTATCATTTACAGAATACAGACATGTTATAACAGCAAATCAACACCAAATCATTCATGAAGATATTGCTTTTCATATATGAGAGTTTTTTATATGAAACTGAGTGAGATGATTGTATTTTTCTGTTGAGCCCAGGTGAAAGCCATTGCACAGCTGCTGGTGCACTTTAACTGGACCTGGGTGGGGCTGCTGCGAGGAGACCATGATTATGGCCGCTTTGCTGCAAAAGGTTTATTGAGAGAATTACAGGACACCAATGTATGTGTAGCTTACCAAGAAATTATTCCTCTGCTCTACACTCGCCAGGTGGGACTAAGGATCATGAAGGTATGAAAACACTGTGGGCACAGTTGACTTCTACCTTTAAATGTTAAGTGGTCTGTATTTATAGAGAGCTTTTCTGGTGTTGATGACCACTCAAAGTTGCAAACTACAGTTTTTGGTCATTCACCCATTCACATAAATTCAAACATCTATATATTGCATGTATGTCGAGCACATTTTTTATCACACATCTTTCAAACCTATTCACACACTGCTGGCACAGTAATGTGAGGTTAAGTGTCTTGCCCAAAGAAAAATTAGCATATAGAGCCAGTAATCAACCCTTCAACCTTTCAGTTGACAGACAATTCACTCTACCACTGACCCACCATTGTCCCTTTAATGTGTTCTTATCACAAGATAAAATAATAACAACCTCTGGAACTCTAGGGGCTGGGTAGAGTTGTGATTTGATGCTATAAAAAAGGAACTAGTATACGTTTTTATAGTGCTAATGAGTTTCTGTTTCTGTAACCCTAACCCTAACAGATAGACCCATTAAAGCTCCTATTTGTGGACCTACTGTGGTCAGCAAATTTAGACACTCCAGGAGAAAACTGTGTGTTTCTTTCACTTTCATCCATTTATCTCATCAGGCCCATATTAGATCAGGAAAGGAGAAAAGAGTCATGACATGAATTGTAACTCTGTAACATGTATCAGAAAATCTTTCCTCAGAACATTACTTAACTAAGTCCACAATAGGTCAGTAAATGTGCTTTCAATCAAAAAATGACAAAACGATCAAAACTGTAAAACACGAGACAATGTCCAGAAAATTAAGAGCGAGAAAGATGAATAATGTCACAGGTGGAACTATTGGGGCAGAGCAGAAAAATGTGTTAAGTCAAGAGACAATGTTAGACCTATAGTACAACAGGAAATGATGAATCATGTAAAGAAAAACATGACCTGACTTAGGCAAACAAGTACTTTTTCCAAAATTAACACATAAAATATCACCTTATACTAAAGTCTATAGAAATATTAGTTGTTTTTCACTGTGTACATCTGAGTTGTTTTTATTGTCACTCAGTTTTGTTTTCGTCTCCTTGTAAAACCCTGTCATCTACATTATCTGACCCTCTGTAAAGGTGATGCGTAGTTCTACTGCAAAAGTGGTGGTGGTATTTGTAGGCGAGGGGTTGATGACACCTTTCTTGAGAGACTACATGACTCAGAACATCACTGGAATCCAGTGGTTGGCGAGTGAAGCCTTGGTCACAGCATCAGTCTTTTCAGGGAGAGAGTATTACCCTTACATGGGAGGAACCATTGGGTTTGGCATCAGAAAAGGTCATATCCCCACACTGGGTGACTTCCTGCAGTCAGTAAACCCTAAGAGATATCCTGATAATGTGCTGGTGCATGAGCTGTGGGAGTCTCTGTATGGTTGCAGTCCTTTTCCATCCTCGGTCACCCAGATGCCATCCTGCTCAGGGCAGGAGTCTCTGCTGGAACAACACTCAGCCTACATGAATACATCCAGCCCTAGTGTCGCCTATAATGTCTATAAGGCTGTATATGCCATTGCTCATTCCCTACACAACCTCATTCTCTGTCAGCCAGGGAGGGGGCCTTTCCAGAACAACTCATGTGCTCAGAGCAACAACATACACCCTTGGCAGGTACTGTATAATCCACTATTTCTTTACCATTACACACAGTGGTCAAAGCCCATTTGTGAGCCTTGTAAGTATTGTAGGTTGGATTCAGACCATGATAACTATCTCCCACTTACAAAGTCATGTAACATACTGTACATATGCCACAGACATATTTTCTGAGTTAAAAAAATCTATCCATCTATTAATCCTTTTTCTGCCACTTTTGCGAGGTCGGCCACTTTGTCCAGTTCTTCCAGGGGAATCCCAAGGCATTCCCAGGCTAACCGAGAGACAGAGTCTCTCCAGCGAGTCCTGGGTCTTCTCCAGGGCCTCCTCCCAGTGGGACATGCCCGGAACACCTCACCAGGAGGTGTCCAGGAGGCACCATAACCAGGTGTCCGAGCCACCTCATCTGACTACTCTGAGCTTCTCCCGGATGACTGAGCATCTCACCCTATCTCTAAGGGAGAGCCCAGACACCCTGCAGAGGAAACCCTTTTCGGCCACTTGTATCCACAATCTCATTCTTTCAGTCACTACTTGTGACCATAGGTGAGGATAGGAACGGACATTGACTGGTAAATTGCGGGCTTCACCTTTTGGCTCATCTCTTTCATCACCAAGACAGACCAATGCAGAGCCTGCATAACTGCAGATGTCGCACTAATCTGTTTGTCGATCTCCTACTCCTTTTTTCCATCACTTGTGAACAAGACCCTGAGATACTTAAACTCCTCCACTTGGGGCAGGATCTAACCCCTGACCCGGAGAGGGCACTCCACCCTTTTCCAGTTGATGACCATGGTCTCTGATTTGGAGGTGCTGATTCTCATCCCAGCCACTTCATACCAGGCTGCGAACCACTCCAGTGAGAGTTGAAGATCACCTATGAAGCAAACAGAACTACATCATCTGCAAAAAGCATGACTAGGAAGTTGATTATTGACTCACAAACAAGGGTATCCTGGTGCCAAGTGCACATATGGCAAAACCCTTATGCTTGAACATGGTGTTTGTTATGGACAATCCATGATGAGCACAGAAGTCTGAAAACAAAGCACCACTCGGGCTCAGATCGGGGGGGCCATTCCTCCCAGTCACACCTCACCAGGTCTCGCTGTCATTGCCCACATGAGCATTGAAGTCCCCCAGCAGAACGAGAGAATCCCCAGCAGGAGCACTTTCTAGCACCCCCCTCCAGGGACTCCAAAAAGGATGGGCACTCTGAACAGTTGTTCGGTGCATAGGCACAAACAACAATCAGTACCCATCCCCCACCCGAAGGCGGGCGGAGGCTACCCTCTCGTCTGCCGGGTTAATCTCAATGTACAGGCCCCGAGCCGGGGGGTAATGATTATGCCCACACCAGCTCATCGTCTGTCACCAGGGGCAACTCCAGAGTGGAAAAGAGTCCAACCCCTCTCAAGGAGACTGGTTCCAGAGCCCAAGCTGTGTGTCGAGGCGAGCCTGACTATATGTAGTCGGAATCTCTCAACCTTGTGCATCAGCTCAGGCTGGCTCCTAACCTGCACCTGACCTCCATGGCCCCTCCCACAGGTGGTGAGCCCATGGAAGGGGGACCCACATTGCCTCTTCGGGCTGAGCCCAGACAGGGCCCCGTGGCTGCAGACCCGACCACCAGGCCCTCGGTATTGTGCCCCTCTCCCAGACTTGGCTGCAGAGGGGGGCCCCAGTGACTCGTGACTGGGCGAGACAGAGTGTGGTCCATTTCTGTGTTTCTTCATAAAGGTCTTTGAACCGGTCCCTCACCTAGGACCTGTTTGCCTTAGGGCATAGAGCCCCGACAACTGAGGTCCTAGGATCATTGGGACATGTAAACCCCTCCACCAAGATAAGGTGGTGTCTCTAGGAGGGTTCTGAAAAATATAAATGTATTTAAGTCATAATGAAATATCTTTATGAATATTTTTAAATTGTTCATTGTTCCATTGTAAACACAGCATTGGACTTCTCACTAATGGCCAAAAAGATAATTACAATCATTTCTGATCAATATTGACGTTGATTTACTTAGCAATTTGGGTCATCATGTTTTCATTTCCATGTGATCTTTTCACTTCAACGTGATGTTACATTTCTACTCTGTGCAAATTAAGACTGTGGATTTTTAGGGGCCTTCAACCTCAAAATTCTGAAGACTGAAAACCTTCAATTTCGTGTTTAATTTTCTGCATTTCCTAATTTTCAAGTTGCAACACTACCTCCAGGAAGTGAACTTTCAGATTGGTGGGGAGGTGGTGGACTTTGATGCCAAGGGCGACTCTGTACCCTATTATGATATCATCAACTGGCAGAGAGGAACAGAAGGAAACATTGAATTTGTCAATGTGGGTTTGTTTGATGGAACCAAGGCTGTTGGACAGAAACTGTTGATCCAGGAGGACAGGATAATGTGGGCAGGACATCAGAGTGAGGCAAGCTGCACACACTGTGTTTTTACCTTCATCAGATGCCAACTGTTGATGTTCTGTAGGTTGAGATGGAGCTAAGTCAGGTGGACAGAACAGACTGGACCTGATACAGGGTCATTTGTTTTCATACACAAAGGAGATTCAAAGCCCAGCTGGAAAAAGAGTGAATGGTTGTTTGTCTCTATGCTGGTCTGGTGACCCGTCCTGGGTCTGACCCCGCCTTTTGTCAGCTGGGTTTGGCTCTGGCACCCCGCGACCCTCTTGTGCAGGATATAGCGGTAGACAATGAATGAGTCATTTTTCATGACATTAAATGCTTCTGAAAGAGCTCTCATAGATCTACAGCTAAATATATTTAACAGAACCATAGGTTATGGAATAGCTTATGGGCAGGAACCCAGTCCTCAATGTACAGCTTGTAACCATGTGACCATCAAAAGGTTGTTTGCTGACTACTGGTATTCCTGTAAAATAGACTCTGCAGGCCAAATATATATAACCAACATGAAACTAACAAATACTTTCACAAGTGGTTTTGAGGAATTTTCCACATGTCAATAGATTAACCAATAAAATTGACCAATATCACCACATGGTCTTTCCACTCTAGGTGCCAGTGTCTGTGTGCAGTGCCAGTTGTCTTCCAGGCTCCCGGAAGGCTGTCCGTCGTGGGGAGCCTATCTGCTGCTTTGACTGTGTACCATGTGACAGCGGCAAAATTAGCAATCAGACAAGTGAGTTTGAGCTGAACAATAAAAAGTCAAAGCAAATCCATTCTTACAATGTTAGCACAGAAGTAATGCAATACTGAAAATTGTTCATACTTTCTTCCCTTTAGACTCAGTAGATTGTGCAATTTGTCCTGAGGACTTCTGGTCAAACAATGACAGAACAGCCTGCATCTCCAAGAAAGTGGAGTACTTGACCTTCGATTCATTGGGAATAGCCCTGACAGTGATGTCTGTGGTGGGCGCCTGCTTCACTCTGGCTGTCTGTGGTGTCTTCTTCTGTCACAGACATACAGCCATCGTCCGTGTGAATAACTCTGAGCTCAGTTTCTTCATACTATTTGCACTGACTCTATGTTTCCTGTGTTCTCTACTTTTCATTGGAAAGCCAACATATTGGTCCTGCATGCTGCGCCACACTGCCTTTAGCATCACATTTTCACTGTGTATTTCCTGCATCCTGGGGAAGACCCTGGTGGTACTGGCTGCATTCACTGCCACCAGGCCAGGGCACAACATCATGAAGTGGCTGGGGCCTAAGCAGCAGAGGACCATTATCTCCAGCTGTACTCTGGTTCAGGTGGTTATCTGTGCTGCCTGGCTCATTGATGTTCCCCCATTTCCATCCAGAAATACACAATATGAACACTCAAAGATCATACTGGAGTGTAGTGTGGGCTCTAGTCTGGCTTTCTGGTGTGTTCTTGGATATATTGGTCTACAGGCCTGTCTGTGCTTTGTATTGGCTTTTCTGGCTCGTAAGTTGCCGGGAAACTTCAACGAGGCCAAGTTCATCACATTCAGCATGCTGATCTTCTGTGCTGTGTGGCTAGCATTCATCCCTGCTTATATCAGCTCCCCTGGAAATTATGCAGATGCAGTTGAGTCATTTGCCATCTTGGCCTCCAGCTTTGGCTTATTGTTCTGCCTGTTTGCTCCAAAGAGTTACATTATTTTACTGAAGTCTGAAAAGAATACAAAACAGCACCTGATGGGGAAAGAAAAGAAATAATGAAACCCAAATTAACCTAAGGTTATTGAATCAGTAGCAAATGGACTTGTAGATTTACTCCAGTGACTTATGGATAACTAACCATTTAAAACAAAAAAACACCTTTGTTAGTCAATATTGTTTTGATATTTCTTTACAGATATGACTTTGTAGTGACAAGTGTGCAAAACTGATTAAACTGTGGTGGTGTGAGATGTGAATAATTATTTAGCTTAGCCATTAGATGGGACTCGCACAATGCATTAAGGTGATAGGTCAACATTAGACAAAGCTCTAGTATCCATAAAATGATTTTGACAGCTGGCTAAGAATATTTTTCTTTGGGTCAGGTTGCTTCTTTCAAAAATCTTGATATTCAGGATTATAAAAATGACACTTTAGGATGGAAAATGTTTTGAGGCTACACTAACAAAACAAAATATTCAAGGTCTAGATGTGCAAAACATTGATCAGAAACATGATAACAGGATATTGGAAGATTACATCATTTATATTACAGAGACATCTTGTGTCACAAGATATTCTCGCTGTATTTTACACTGAGACTCGCTTTGTTGGGCACTTCAGATGTGGCTCCAGTGTGATTGGTTCCAACTCATCAGTGTTCTAACTGTAAACTGTGTTATTGAAGAAAAACTGTTGTCCAAGACTTTTGTATGATGTTAATGTTTCAACTAGAGAGGTAAGCCATGGTCAGCGTGAACCTTCTCCCAAAAATAGTGATATTTGCCAGACTGTTGGATGGTTTGGACATGAACATGAGCAAAGAACATGGTGACCTTAAATCATTGGACCCGCTCCACTCCCAGTGTTCCTCACCACTACCCGCCACCTGCCATCATCATTCCCCCCACGTCTCAGCTCCTCTACATCCTCTCTCGCCCAGAGAGAGGGGCCATGGAGAAGAACATTACAGAGTCCCAAAAGCTGCATCCTTACACCTTTTTCCTCATAGATACTCACACCAACAGAGTGCAACCAGGTTCATAGCGCAAGGAACCTGGGTGTGACACTTGACGACCATCTCTCCCTCACTGCCAACATTGCTGCAACAGCTCAATCTTGCAGATACATGTTGCACAACATCAGAAGGATACAACCCCTTCTAACCCAGAAGGCGGCAAAGGTTATGGTCCAGGCTCTTGTCATCTCACACTTGGACTACTGCATCTTCCTCCTGGCTGGTCTCCCTGCATGTGCCATATGACCTCTGCAGCTCATCCAGAATGCAGCAGCTCGACTGGTCTTCAACTTACCAAAGTTCTCTCACACTACACCGCTCCTCCGCTCCCTTCATTGGCTTGCTGTAGCTGCTCATATCCACTTTAAGATTCTAGTGATTGCGTTCCTTGCTACAAACGGATCTGGTACAGCCTACATCCAGGACATGATCAAAACCTACACCCTAGTGAACCCACTCTGCTCTGCATCGGCAAACCGGCTTGCTGCCCCCTCACAGAGGCTTTCGCCGAACTCGTGACTGTTCGCTGTCCTGGCACCCAAATGGTGGAACACGCCCCCCATCGACATCCGGACAGCAGAAAGCCTCCATTTCTCCCGTCGCTGACTAAAAACCTCGACTACAGAGGTACAGAAGAGGACAACACAAAAGAAAAAGAAGCACTTACTTTACATCGCACTTATGACGAGCACTTTATAGTTTGGCTTACTTGAATCACTTACTTACATCTACGTGGGGAACAGGGAGTTGCTAGCGGCAAAGCTGGTGCTTGAGGAGCGGTGGCATTGGATCAAGGGGGCTGAACTTCCTTTCCTGGTGTGGACAGACCATAAAAACTTGGCTTACATCCAGTCAGCCAATCCAGATGTGCTTCTTTTTTTTTTTGACCATTTCAACTTTGCTATAACCTACTGGCCTGGATCCAAGAACACTAAGCCTAATGACCTTTCCAGACAACTCTCAGTCCAGGAGTCCCCCTTGAGACCCAACACCATCTTTCCTCCCTCTTGTGTGGTGGGGGCAGTCACCTGGGAGATTGAGACCAACATCAGGAAGGCCCAAAAAGACCAGCCTGACCCAGGTATCCTCCCATCAGCCACCTACTGGCCCCCTCATCCCCTGCCAATTTCCAGTCGTCCCTGGTCTCATATTGCTGGACTTTGTCACAGGGCTTCCTCATTCCCAAATAACACCACCATAAATCCATGCATTTTATTGCACTGCAGAAGCTTCCCTCTGCCCGGGAGACAGCTGAGTTCCTATTGCAGCATGTCTTCAGACTCAACGGTATTCCCTCTGACATTGTCTCGGATCGAGGCCCACACTTTCCCTCTCAGGTGTGGAAGACATTCTGCTCTGCTCTGGGGGCGTCGGTCAGCCTATCATCTGGAGTCCATTCCCAGACTAAGGGACAGGTAGAGCAGGTGAACCTAGACCTGGAAGCGGCCCTGCGGTGTGTGGCAGCTCCCTGCTTCTTGGAGTTCTCACCTAGCCTGGATTGCGTACGCTCACAATTCCCTCTCCAGCGCTGCTACAGGTATGACACCTTTTGAGTGTGCTCTAGGACAGCAGTCCCGAACCTTTTTAGCCCCATTGACCGGTTTAATGTCAGACAATATTTTCTTGGACCGGCCTTTAAGATGTGGCGGAGAAATACAACAAAATAAAATGATACCACCGGCATAAAAACTGGGACTTCGTAAATGTAATATAATAAATATAATATAAGAAAAAGATGGCGCCCGTGTGTATGGCCTGCCGTCTGTCGCTCCCAATGCCGTGTTTGTGCTGTTTGTGTCACTTCTAGCTCTGAATGTCAACTCTCTGCTGGTGTATGATCGCCAAACTCTACTAAATGTTCGACTACAAACGAAAGATTTAGTAAATTTCAATCATCATGGTCATAAAACCTTGCTTCCGCTCCTATCGGGGATCCCATCTTACCCCTGCTTCACCTCCGCGGCGTAAGCACACTCGCCGCCGGGGAAAGCGCAGCGGTCGGCTGGTAAGGCTGAAGGCCTGTCTGCGTCTTTCGTCAGCTTGTACGATTGCGGCTATTTTAACTCCCCGCGGATGTCGGGCCGAGGAGGAGGAATAGCGATTGTTTTTTTAAATGTAAACAGATTTCACCATCAGTCTCGTTTACCAGCTTTGAACTGAGTTTATTTGAGCTGGGTCGCTCTCACACAGTGTTGTGTGTTGTGGTCTATCGCCCTCCCAGATACAATAAGGACTTTTGAAATGACTTCGCTGATTTCTTGGTTGAAATAATGCCTAAATATGACAGTGTCCTTATTGTCGGAGATTTTAACATTCATGTGTGTCGTCCTGAAAAGCCAATGGCTAGGGAATTCCTGCACCTCATCGACTCTTTTAATCTTGTGCAGTCTGTGTCTGGACCCACACAGGAACGTGGATACACACTTGATCTTGTTTTGTCATATGGTTTGCCTGTTTTTAACTTGGAGATTTGTGATGCAGTGTTTTCTGATCACTTGCCTGTGTTATTCGAGGTTGCTCTTGCCTGTAGCACAGTTAAATCTGGCGGTACTGCTCCTCGGAGCTGTCGTATTTTTAACCCTTCGACTACTGTTCAGTTTTCAGCTGCTTTTAATCAGGAGTGTGTTTCTCCTGGGTCTGTGTGCGATACAGAGGAGCTGAGCTCATGGTTTCACTCTACCTGCCAAACCGTTTCGGATGCTGTGGCTCGACTAAAAACCAGGCAGCCTAAAACTAAGTCTGAGCCCTGGCTGAACGAAAGGACTCATGCTGTCAGACGCGAGTGCCGTAGAGCAGAGCGCAAGTGGAAGGACAAACTCCATGTTTCGCTCCAAACATTAAGGGACTGCTGGCGTCACTATCAGACAACCGTGAAAGATGCTAAAATAAACCATTTCTCTGATATTATCCTGTCAAATAGTCAAAAGCCCCGTGTTTTGT
>NW_025320690.1:0-36643 GCF_019176455.1 Solea senegalensis
TCTCCATTACTTTTAATGGAATGGAGAAATCACTTGAAATATTACTACATACAGTTGGTTATTCATTCATAAAACAGCTCAAGTAAAGCAGACGTGATCATGGAATCTATAGCTGCCATCGCTCTCTGTAAGCACTCGGTTATTTTGCCTCTGACTCACATGTCATGATTATGGGTTTGTACGAATTGACTTTTGTTTCATTTCTGGTTTTGTTTTTCCATACGTTCATTTAGGACCTGCTCTGTAAAACCAGACTCCGAATGCCAGTCGTATATATTCTGTTTAACCGCTCCATGTTTGTTTTTTTTGGGGTTTTATGTCTGGCATTGCCTTTTGGTTATTCTCCAAACAATTGAATGTCAGAAATAAAATGAACCATCCACTCTGGACCCTTACCTTTTTGTTTTATTGCGACGCTTGAATTGTCATGTCTGTTAATTAAGTGTGCAGTTAATTAAGACTTGTAAATCAATTCTGTTGCAGCAACCGATGTTGGCCGAGCAGCTGCATGTCTCTCTGATAGTGAAATGATTCTTTTACTGAATTCTTCAGCCCTGTGATGGACTGGCGACCTGTCCAGGTTGTACCCGCGTCTTTCACCCTCTGTCAGCTGGGATTGGCACCAGCGACCCCCGCGAGCCTCATGTGGAGGAGGAAGCAGTTGAAGGTGAGTGAATTCTCCTGTGTTTGTCAGGTTCTGGTTGTTTAAAACTGATATATCTGCACTTAAAGCTGATATGTAATAAAGGTACTTTACAAAAATAAAGTTTTGTGGCAGAAGCATACAATGGAAAGTATGTTAAAGCTGAAAGAAACGAGACACTACTTCATCTTAATACAATAGGTGTTTGCTTTTAGGCCCAAAGCACGTGATAAAGTTTCAGTGTTTGACCCTGTAATGGAAAAAAAGACTCACCTGCCACTTTATTAGGTACACATGATACCTCATGACTCCTCATCTGCTTCATGTTTGGACATGTTGTGTCATAAGAGATGATGCCTTAAAACGTCGTCAGTCAGGAACAAAAAACAACGTTTGCTGCCTTAAACTAACAATAACGTGGACTTGGACTTAAATCACCAGCTTCACAACGAAGACAAATGCGGGTGAGATACCCGTACTGTTAATATTGATGGTGCATCATTCCAATTTTAAGAATTACTGTTTCTTCTTTGAGCCTAACATATGCAAGTAGTTATTTTATGGACATTTACTCCCCAAACCTGGCTGTCTCCATGACAACAGCAGTGTTTTCTGTTGTTTTTTTTCTTTAAAAACAAACATTTCGTTTAGGTTAAGCAACAGAATCTATTTGAATAAGGTAATTTTTTTCAGAATAAAAGCTCTGAACTCGATATTTTCATTTCTTTTGTGACGGTAAAGCAATATGTAATATAACATAATAATACCAGAGATCTGCTGTGTGTTTGATAGACTCATCACAGCGTATTGTGTGTGTGCAGCAGTTGCAAAGTGTGTACCTAATAAAGTGGCACGTGAGTGTATGATCCTAGATACTTTGATGTTAAAGATAAAACTGAGAAGTTCTTTAGAGACATTTAAAAATGAATAACTTCACCAGACCGTTTCTACCAGTGGTTATACTCACGTCAGACACATGATGGCGCTAGTGTATTATTTTTTTGAGCTTGAAACACACAGAGGCGTGTGTGTGTGTGTGTGTGTGCGCGCGCGCGTGTGTGTGTCAGAGGTGCACAGCAGGAGTCACAGCGCGCGCTCACAGTGTGCTTATTTCTCCAACATGACGTTTTTCTTTCATCTGCCCTCTTTGTTCCTGCTCTTTAAAATCTTTGTTTACTGTCTGGATTAATGCAACATGTTATAATGTGTTTTTTTTTTTTAATTATTATTATTATATATTATAGTGTTTAATGTAAAGCTCATATTGTTCAGTTTAAATGATCAGCGTGTGATGTTTCACTGATGATTCAAGTCAAGTTATAAATGTCTCTCTATCACTTGTACAGGTTATAATAATTATTATCTCATTAGATGTTTGACCACATCAGACTAAAATGTAAACAAAATCCCCAAATGTTGGAAAATATACATATGATATTTTGAATTATTTTTATTTTCAGAATACAATCATATATTTTCCTTTTCCTGCACAAAAGTGTACGCTTTGAATTTGAGCGCAGGCCTATAATTAGGAGCACACGTGCACTGATTCATGTGTTCTTAAATAATCTTAGATGAACTGGTCCTTTTAACCCACATGGATCGATCCAAAGCCCTGTCGCTGCTCATCCATTCACACATTTCATCCTGCACAGGCTGATCCGCCACTTGTCTTTCTCCCCCGTCTTTAAGCAGGAAAAGTGGAACATAAAAGACGCTCATTCTATAGTATAATCAAGGTCAAGAGCGATTTTCAATAACCTTTGGGAATTGGGAGCCTGGAGCTGCGCCAGTGCGTCCTGCCAATCATTCCCCTCACAGCCAACGCGCGGCTGAATAATACTGAAGTTGTTGACCTTTTTGCACCTCGACAGATCAATGCCTTGTCGCTTTATTTTCCAAGCGGAGTTCAGAAGTGATCCATGCAAGCCTATTAATATTTGTGTTTTTACTTTGGATCCCTCCCTCACGGCGTCGGTGCATGTGATAAATTGTTTGAAATAACAGATGGTGCTGCAGGGAGAGACAAAGCAGGGGAGAGGGAGAGAAAAAAAAACCAAAAAACAAAAAAAAACCTGGTAGCAATTATCCTCAATTACGCTCATTGTTATTTTGAGCTAATTATTGTTATTGTCACTTTAGTTTGCGCGTCTTGCGGCGCTGGCCCGCAATAATGCGAGTCTGTGCGGGAGAGACAATAGAGAGCAGGGACGTGTTGTGACGATGAAATATGGCTTATGTAATTGAGCTTAACCAGTCGATCTAAATAAAACTCCCATGTGAGCGTATACGACATAGATGCGACACGTTCAACGCTCCATTAAAGAAATGTTTATGTTTCCTGTGAGAAAGTTTGGATTTCTGGACACACATTAGAAAAGAATATTTCTGGGCCTCAGCAGCTTAAAGATCCATTCCAGGGGTGTGCACATAGCTCAGCGGGGCGGGGTCAAGTGGGGGGAAAAGGGGCACCCCCTATGATATACACTATTATATATAATTATTCATTATTATTTCATTAAGCATACACTCGTGCAGCAAGTTTCTACAAGATTTTTATTAAGAAAAACTTACAGGTGTCAGAAATGATGAAGTTGTGTGCATCACGATACACTTTTGATTAAATAAAGAAAATAAGAAGTATAAAGCCATATTTATACCTGGTCAGAGGACAACAGGCCCAGTGACATTTTAAAGTGTGTGTATTTTTTTTCCTATATATATATAATATGAAAAAAAATAGATATCAAATCCTCCTGATGATATATAATACATATATAATATATGATATATAGATGCACATTGAGTGATGAGCGTCAATTTGGCCAAAATGAAACTTTCCCGGTCGATTTTCAGCGTCGTGACGCACGGATTCCTGTTTTTAGTGCGACGTTCGTAGAAAGAAATCAATCCATCTGCTTTGAACCGGGACAGCGCGGTTTCAGGGGGACAGAGCAGCGGAGGAGAGAGGGACAGAGGCGAGGACAGTGGGTGCTGACCTGTCTCCACTCTCCTCTCTGTTTAGGGGAGGCGTCTCCTCTCCCTTCTCTTCTCCTCTCTCCTCTCCTCCCGTCCTGTCTGTCCCCTCCCCTCTTTTCCCTTCCCATCCTAACTGCCACCCTCCTCCTCCTCCTCCTCCTCCACCCTCAGGCAGGAGAAGCCCGTGTTTGGTTCTCGGAGAGTCAGTCCTTTGGGAAGGAGTCACGAAGCGTTTTCCTCAGAGAGGCAGAGAGGGAGCGAGAGAGTGAGAGAGAGGAGTGTGCAGTGTGGAGAGCTCGGGACTCACCCGCAGGACGCAGCGCTGCTCTGGACCTCAGCACACGTCCCCCGGACCACAGGAGGACGAGAGGAGAACGCAAACGAGTCCAGAAGTGTCAGCACATAATGATGACATCTCATCTGAGCGCCACTTGATTTCTCCGCTGTTTTTTGGTTCCAGTTCCTCCAAAGTGCGGCTCTCCGCGCGCAAGCCGGAGTGACTTTTTTTTTTTTTTACGCACCTTTCCACGCCGCGTCCATCTGGTGATTTACACACGTGTTTTTAAGTGACTGGTTCATTGGATCCTACCATTCGGATGTGACCCCGCTCTCACGTTTTAACCGCGACTTCCTCCTTATGCAGGACTAAAGGAATAAAGAGTTGGTTTTGTGGCGAAGCAGCAGCAGAAGGAGCAGAGCGCGCACCTTTGCAAAGCCCCGCTTGAGTCAGGAGGACAAGTGCACAGCGCAGCGGGAGACACGGACTAAAACCGGCACCAACACTGAGCTTCGGAGGTTTGCTCATGTTCGGGATCCAGGAGAGCATCCAGCGAAGCGGCAGCAGCCTGAAGGAGGAGCCGCTGGGAGGCATGAACGTCCGGGGATGGATGCAGGGGGGCGGCGTGCTGGACGCCAACACAGCCGCCCAAAGGTGAGCTCTTCCCCTTCCTTCCAGCCCGGAGGAGACACTGAACACACCACACTGTCCCCATGCATGTGTGTGCTGCGTTTACTGACACATGGAAACAGCAGGATGTTGTTTTAATGTCAGGAGCGCGCAGATGTGCCTGGGCAAGTTGATGGAGGGGAAACGCGGAGCTGCTGCTGTTGCTGCTGCTGCTGTGTGGAGGAATCAACTTTCATTTTCACACATTTATGCAGATGAATTCACAATTAAATAGTGAACGTAAAGGCAACACTGTTTGTGCCACAGATTTAAAACGCACGCCTTTTTTCCGTTCGTATTTTTGGAAAATCCAAAAGAGCGGTTAATAAATCTGTGATTAAGGTTTGAATATTGGGAAATTAAATCTGTCCATCTATAACTGCTTCTTAAACAAACGCATAGTTGACCTAATAGTGTTAAATTGAATTAAATTGTGATGGAGAGTCAGTGATGTAAATGTTGACCTCCTGTCACAGATTATCATGAATAACGACCTCGAGAATAAAAACGCTTTTCTTGTCATTAAAACGAAATAATTCATAGGTTTGTTTTGGAGTTTCTTCATCAACCTTTCATGATAATACATCACTTATAAGACTTATAATGTTCAAATGAACCTGTCGGACTTAGGGGGAGGTTGTGGGGTGGGAGGGCAGTCCGCTCTGAGATGTGGACACATCACCGCAATATTTTTCTGTTATCATCGCACCCTGCGGCCTGGAAAAGACAGCAAACCAAAGTCAAAATATACAAGATGACACAGTTTTTTCCCCGACAGCACTGCCGCTTTTCACCGCCATCACACTTCATCATTAAGTGCACACAGTTTTTGCCTTTTTTTTTAATTTATTTTTTTAAAACCTTTTTTTGCCTTTGTGGTAACTGACCATAATAGTTTTATTCAATAATTAACATTTGATCGTTTAAACTGCATACAGTAATGATGCATTTGAAAAAAAAAAGGCCTGGATGAATTAAATAAAAATAATAGACTGGCACAAAGCTATAAAAAATTAATGAAAAAAAATTAAAGAGCAGATTTTATTTTAAATAATGAAATATTTATTTAAAAACTAAATATGACTTAATTTTGAAATAAAATATATAATGTAAACTAAAGCAGTATATATCACGTATATATATGTATATATGTCTCACATATTTTGTAAAGAAATAAAATAAATCATGGACAAAAGAATTAGATAGAAGAGAGAAAAAGTTTATAATAACAAACAGAGACCGTAAATCAAATGTATAAACTTGAACCCAGCAATTCAACTGGACTTTTCTTAACAGTGTTACCTCAGGCAGCAAATCCCAGGCCTGTGTGTGTGTGTGTGTGTGTGTATGCATGCATGCATGCATGCCTGTGTATGCATGCATGCATGCATGCCTGTGTGTGTGTATGTGTGTGTGAGACAGCGGTGTCCAACAGCCTGCTCTTTCCTTCTCTCTCTCTCTCTCTCTGCTTGTGCTCACTGTGAGCCCTCTCATCTTTTTCCCATTAGTGCTGTTTTCGTGTTCTTTCCTAGCGTGAGTGTGTGGCTGCAATTGTTTATGAACCAGTGCTAGCCCCATCTTACTCTGTGTGTGTATGTGTGTGTGTGAGAGAGAGAGGATTCAGGAATGAATGGATAAAAAAAAATGATCTATGTATTAAATGTTTAATATGCCCTAAATGTCATTTTTTTTAGAAAGGCTATGGAATGTAGCCTCTTTATGTTATTGTTAACACTTGAATATGAGCTATAGAATTCCCCACAGCTCCAAACCCAAGTATCCACCCATCACTATCACATCTCAAATGTGTTTGTGACTTTATTTTTAACTGGATTATTCAGTGACATCATTATATGTATCATAAAACCACAGTGACTATATGGGTTCATTCCTCAAATAGCAGCAGCTGCTGATTTTTACGGATTGTGCTGTTTATTTCATTAAAAGTTTAAGGTGATTCTTGTTTTTTTAAAGAAACATGTCCTGACAAGTGGTGAAGTGCTGAGGGAAGAAGAGGATGAAGAAGATGATGAAGAAGAGAAATGAGAGGTAAGGCAGTAATACAAAATTACAGTCCACTGCCAGTCATAATCCAACCAACCATTACATTGTATATATATGCAGTCCATTGCTGAAGAAGTATTTCTATAAATACTTAGGGGTAAAATGTTTTGTCTTCCTGAACCCACAAAGACAGAGGTGTGTGTATTATCTAAATACTTTGTTACTGTACTTATTAGTACAATATTCACATATCTGGCAGCTGTTACTTTTACTCCACTACATTTCATCTAACTATCTTTGTTACTCGTTACTGCCAAGTAAAAATCAGAAGAGTTGGTAATGGTCCAGTCTTTAATTTACACTATAGTTTTGCCATTCACACACTTCAACATGGGGTTAAGTGTCTTGCTCAAGGACACATATAGACTCACAGAGGTAGGATTTGAACCCCATACCTTCCAGTTGGAAGACAACTCACCCTACCACTGTGCTACCATGGCTCAATCCTTACTCCTCACTTTTTTAAATACTTTTACTTCTAAAACTTTAGTACATTTTATATCAGAAAATAACATTGGATACTTAAGTAAATGTCATATACTTTAAGACTTTTACTTAAGTAATATTATATGAAAAAAAAAGTGACTTCAACTTCTACCAAAGTCATTTTCTGGTAACATACTTCCCTTTAAGTAACTTTATACAAGGCTGGTATAATCAGTCACAGATCACACACTGAAGCACGTGAAGCTGCGCTCGTCCATAATCTGTCCACAAGATATCTCCACCACATGGAGGAAAGAAGGTGTCAGGACAGACGAGGAAAAATAAAAAATACAACCGGAAAGAAGCCGCCAGACAACATGAGTACAAAGATCACACACAGCTGCTGCAGATATGTCTCTGGTGGACACACATGCACCAGCAGCTGAGAGTCGAGACATGACTGCAGTGGAAGAGTCTCCTCATGCTGGGTCAATCTGACCTGAGGCCTGTCCTCATGCGATGGAGGACGTCCTGTCACGGACTGGGACAACAGAGGAGGAGGAGGAGGAGGAGGAGGAGTGATGCTGTGTGGTCTGGTTCAGATTTACACGCCGTTCCCTCATCTGTTTGTCTAAAGGGAATTCCAAATATGGCCACCACATTTGTGTCATTTATTTTCATTCTTGCAACCTGAACATGCGTTTGGTCACTTAACGGGAATCTGGAGTGTTTGGAATCGGGATTGCATTTACTGATGGACATTTTTAACATAGTGTGTGGTTGCCAGAGTTTCCCAAACCACGTAAACGAAGAGCTGTACTTTATACCTGCTGTTCCACTGTGTTCGTACACGTCCACACAGATAAACTCTTTTTTATCTTTATGAACATCAAACCTATTTCATTCATTGTCACATGTCAACAGCAACAGGCAGAGGTTGAAAGTTAAAATACAGCAGCAGTAGAAGCGATGACGAGGCAACAATAACGAGCTGTAATAACATAATTTACGCTAAATATTTCCTTCAGCAACGTGAATGAATGTATACGTGAGAGATAGAGAGGGTTAGGTAACCTTGGCTGAAGCTCACTCTTCCTTCCTTCTTTTAACGTAATTCTACTGCAGACCCTCATTTTTCTTCTTTACAGGTTGAGACGTTTTTGAGAAGGATAGAGACACTTTTCAGCTTTGAAATGATCATTGCCCGTGTGGACCTTTTGCGCAGACCCTGGTATACTTGACCATGAGAGTCCTGTATTATCCCACTTCACCATCAGGTGGCGGTACAAGTCTGGACGCACGGAATTGGACACATTCCAACCAAAGAAGAAGAGAGCGATGCTACAGCTCCCTCAGACACGTCTGGTTTGAGCAGCTCACAGCTGAGGGTGTCAGCCGGTTCAAGGGTCGGTTCAAGGGTCGAATGACTATCCTTGGCGACTAAGTCTTCTGTTGTCGAAATGTTTTTTTCTGCTTGGTGAGCGAGGCTTAATACTCCACCTACTGATGGGGTGGAAATTCAGTTAGCACATGCGCCGTCCACGCGCACCCAACACGCTCTTTGTGGGCGGTTCCAAAATTTGGGCAGCGTGCGTGGAAGTATTCCCAGACAGGGAATCAAACTGGCACCTTTTTGCTGTGAAGCAACAGTGCTAACCACTGTTCCATCATGCTGTTACTTTGCTAAAAAAGATTTATATGACGATGGTCATCGTATGATGTAATGCAATAGATTTGTTACGTACACCCCCTTTAAACACCAGAATGGGCTTTAGGACACGGCTAATATGGAGACATGTCACAATCACATCCAGTTTGACTAAAGACTGAGCAGAAGGTTCATACCATTGATGTGTGTGTGTGTGTTACAGGCATGTGGATTAGCCCACTGTGGAATGAGTGGGGAGCTGTGGACGGACAAGGCTGGAAGTGACATTACACAGCAATTATCAGGCCTTAGCGTACGCTGCAGGAGGCAAGATGAGGAGTTTCTGGAGTTGTGGCGAGATAACATGGCATGAAAGAAGCGAGAAAGCTGGAGTTCGTATGGCAGCTCAGCCGGGGGAGGGGGGTTCAGTCAGGAAAGGAGACAACTCACTACTTGGGCTGTGGTGCGGGTGTTGGATGGCCCCTGAGCTCACCATAATTGATGAATAGTGTGGTCCACATTAAGTGACATGCGCCGTTGGCTGTAAGTGGGTGCGATGATTGGGGGCCTTTTGAAGCTGGGGGCCGTGGGCTGTGTTTGAACCGTCAACAGAGACCCCTCTTCTCTGTAAAGGACACCACCCTGTGGTTTGGGCGCAGCCTCGGCGCAGGCCAGGCTGCACACACACACACACACACGTAAGCACACACATACGTTAGCCTTCAATAGTATTATCGGGGTTTGGGGGAGGTGACTGTATTATTCCTGCTGCAACACTGACTTAATTCAAGGCAGATCTGACCCGAGCTCGTTCTTCTCCACTTCTGCTCTATTGGATCAAGTCTTAATCCCGCTCTCACCACATGAATAGGAGACACAAAGAGGAGCTGCACTCACTCCTGCCACATACATCAAATGTCACTCAGGTCCATATGCTGTCATGCCGTTCATGATGGGTATCACTGTGTCATATGAAAGCCGAAGGAGCTTAATGGAGGCCTAGAGAGACCAGAGCTAGAGACAGACATGCGGGAAGATTGGAGCCACGTCTTGCACAGATACAGTATGCGCTGTCAACCTGGAATTGATCTGCTGTTGCCCTGTTGTTTTCACAAATCCGAGAGTCCCACACATCCTCTGCCAGGAAAGCCTGAGCAGCTGACCCGTGATACCACTTCAGAGCCTCGGCACACAAAACAATCGCTAAATTGGAGCGTCTTAGGAGACACTTCGCAGTAAGCTTTGACTAACAAAGCCAGAGCACCTCAAAACAACACTGGGACGCGTCCAACTTCCATCACGGCAGCGCAAGCTCAAGCACACTGCACTCAGCCAAACACATAATAAGAGCCCATTATTGTCATATCTTTTTAAAGGACGCAAAACCCAAAACACACACTCCACTCGCACACAACCTTGAGCTAACAAGGGATGCGGGCAAAGCTTTCAGGACTTTTCCAGCGACTGTGTGCACCAGACAGCGGCTTGCGGGACACAAACACTTGCGGTGCGCTCGACGTTTAGTGTGTGTCACGGTCCGGCTCCCTCGCAGTGGAAACACAGAGGCCCTGAGGCGGCGGGTGCTACTGAGGCCCCCTGATCTCCACTGACGCCCCAGGGGTAGACATGCCCTTCAATCTCCATCTGAAATGAGAGACAGGCCATCGGTGCTCAAGAATGGGCCTCTGATTTGTTCTGTGGTCCCTTTGAAACCATGCATCCTGCAGAAGAGAGTGGAGAGGAAAACATCAAGTAAACATGACAGGCAGGATGGAGGAGAAATAAGATTAAGATGTGCAGCTGCAGTGGCTTTACTCTGGCCCAGAGAGGGCAGTGGAATCAATGTGGAAATGATAAGGCACCAATTCGATGTCCCCATTTTTAAATCTCAAATAACATCATCTGTCACATAAAGGGAGTCGAAATTAAAAACTTTAATTGTCACAAAATGAAACACTCTCTGACCGTCGCTGTTGAGGCGTTTCATTGTCACATGAACAGCGATCAAAGACGGGACGCTGAACCCTCCTCGTAACGTGTCCGTCCGTACACAGATGGGTTTTAGTTTGTACATGGTTTGTGCTCAGGCGTGGGCCAGAGAGAGAGAGACAGGGCGAGAAGGAGTGTGTGAGAGACGAATCGTGAGAGAAACAGACAGATTGTGGTGGCTTTGATGTGCGCTTGCAGCTCGCTCCTAAGAATAGATACTAGGTGGAAAAAACACACAGAAAAACACCAGGGGAATATCACAGGACAAATGTCTCTGTGCAAACCACCGCAGTGGAAGATTGTTTAGGACTCTGTGTGCACGCTCGGCGCTGTAATTCGCAAATGGCTTGCACACACTCATTCATGTGTGCAGACTATTGAGATGTCAATCACGGCGAGTGATGAAGTAGAAAGAAGTTTTTTTCTTTTTTCTCCTCAAATCTCCTCAAACAGAGCGGACAACTGACACGCCTTTAAAGGGAAACAAAACAGCCCCTACCACATCTTACTCGTGTTGTATTCTGTTCTCCTCAGAAGAAACTTGTGTGATCACAACTCTGCCACCAATATGCTCCCCATATGTCCAGAGTAAAATGGTTTTAGGGCCCATATCTGTTTATCTGTTCTCTGCTCCATGTATCCTTGTATAATAATGGATTTTTGCTGGCAGTTTGTCACTTAGCACCAGAATAATGGTTTGCTTTATCAATAACACACACACACAGCAGTGGAGGGAAAAACAGGGATTATATAGTGGTGTTTTTCTGAAGTACCAGCACAGACCTATTAGATGAACTCGGATACCTCTTCAGAAACATCTGGAACGTGTTTCATTTTCAGATGTAATGTCAGAACAATGTAAATCCTAATTATGAACGTATGAATGTATTATCAATTAAGTTGTGTGTCTTCCGGTGCTGGTCATATACAATACTGACCTTTAGGTGACCAAATGATGTGTGTTTTAACATTTTATTTGTTTAATGTATTTAAACCAATTATTGGTCCATCACCTGTCAAAACTATTGTTTTTCTTCTTTTAGCCATTTGTTTTCATCAATCCATTTATGTTTATGTGTTAAAATAGAACTATTTTGACAGTAAATCCATGACAAACGACTATTTTCACAGGTTAAAACATCTTTAAGTAACTTAAAGTTTTAATCATCAGTTTTAATCATCAACATATGAATTTGATCAGCACTATGGCACAGTGCACCACCCAAGTTCCAACTGTCCAGCTAAATAGTTGTCCACCTAAATAAATAATCCTGCTAAATGCCAAACTTAAAAACACCCCAAACAAGTGAAAATGATTTAAATGAATGTTTTTTAGATTCAATTTTAGTATCTTAAAGTAGTGCATGATGTGCAGTCCTAAAAAAGCACTCCACAAGTGAGTTTGCTGACTCACTAAACTGTTAATCACTTACAGTACATGTCGTGAACTGCTTTGCTCATTAGTTCCTTTTCATTCACTCTATCGCCTCGTGTACCTCAGCTGACTCAACACGAAGGCCTCAGTAAATATTATTAATAATATTAATAATTCAAGTTCTGTTTGGTTGGGATTAATTGAGTTACTTCACAATCTTTCCACATGCCTCCTGGCAACCGCACAATCCCCCCATCTGGGGCACAAATACCCCAGGTTGGGAATCGCGGGCCTAAATAGGCCATCACCGGGACTCGTGGCTAAGCAGTGCAAACAGATCGTGCCGATATGAAGCACATCAAGCAACGTCAATGTTTTTTCAATCTAAATTCCAAGATTACTTCATTTTGTCAGCGCCGTGCCAGACCCCAGTCACAGCCAACATCTGAATACACCATCGCTCACTGAAATATTACAGACATCACAAACGCACAAGCAGCGGGGATCTGAAAAATGAACCCCGGCGCAGTCACACGTCCCGTCTAATAATTAACGGATGCTATGACTCAACATGGTCACAGAGCGGTAATTATCTGAGAAGGCTGTCATATTTATTTAACTAGGAAGCTAAGACTGCTGAAGTCCAGCCATGTCGTATGTTAGATCGTGTCAGATTGAAACCATGACACATTAAGCTGATTTTTTTCCCCCTTCCTCTCGTCTCTGTCGAGGCAGGGTGGTCCTCTCTCTGGCTCTGGCCTGGTGTGTGTGTGTGTGTGTGTGTGAATGTGAGACTGTCACAACAACATGACCCCCAGAAAATCTCTAACATACTCACTAATTCAGCTCAGACACGCACATCTTGTATTTTGCACACACACACACACACACACACAGACACACACACAGACACACACACCGAGACCTCTGTCCCATCTGCAGGGACAGAAACAACAAGGCTGCCATTGACACTGACCCTAACCTCCATCCCATCCCTCCATCCCCCTGGCCCTCATCACCCTCCCACGTTGCCCGGCCCGACGCTGCCACAGGGTGAGAATGCGGTTCAGGTGCAGGACTCTGCTGTTTCCAATTAGCCGAGTATAAATTAGCGTTGCTCTGTGCTGTCCTCTCTCCAAACATTGCTGTCTCTTCATCCCTGTCGACCCTCCACACTTCACTCTGCCTCTGACCTCCCGCCTGCATCACTCCGACACATAAATCCGCCTCCTTTATGGCTCTTGTCAGCAACCCCTGCACTCCCCTAACTCATGCTTTGTGCTAGTAATGTTCAGTGCATCTGCAGTAAGAGCTTCCATTTTCGATCAACGGGGAGTGTAAATCCACTGCTGTACGTGTGTGTGTGTGTGTGTGACTTTGGAAAGAAAATAACTTTGGGATTTTTACTGTAACAGTCTGGTTACAGTAACTGAGATATTTTACAGGAGACAGGGACACATGCACTCCACATCTGCTGATAAGGCAACAGTGCGACTCAGTTACGCCGCGAGAGGAAATGTAGCCTCGCTCCTGGACTTATTACACGGTGTGTTTGCGAGCTCTTTCTTCCACAGGTCAGTCTGTTAAAGAGAGTGTTATTTTTCCAGGGTGGAGAGATCAGCTGCAGTGTAGCCAAGTAAGACCTGAGGTCAGCCTGGCACTGAGAGTTCACATCTGTTCAAATAAACCTCCACTGTGCCATCGGTAGTGAAAACACACACACACACACACACACGCACATGCATGCATACTGGCTGAATGACTATATTACTCAAATACTTTTACTTCTACTATGTTTTTTGGCAGTTTTGGTTATTTGTATCTTGCATATGATGACTTTAAAAAACAAGTTAAAATGCGACTGTTGCCAGTTAGTTATTTAATTTCTTAATTTCCTTAATCTTTACTTAGTCAGACACTTTTTCCTCCCCAAGTTGATTGAAAAAGAAAACAATACAGTGACACAATGTGGAGAAAAAAAGAGTAAAACAGTTACAAGAATCATAAAAAAATCTATGAGATAAGAAAGCTTAATAAATAATAAAGTCTCAAATGAGGATGTAACACAGTTTGCAGTTCATTCCATTTAAACAGCGTGCTGAGGCCAACCTGGAAGTAGCAATCTAGCCACTAGGGGGCGAACCCACTGGTTGCAAAAGGAAGTCTCTGAGAGAATTAACCAGCTTCTCACTTAATTTACACTTAAGTTATTGGTATTAATCTCTAGTTTCAGGGCTTATTTAAGACGTGATGTCACTTTAGTGAGGAAACTGGCTCTGGCCAAATTGCACTTCTGTGTACGCGTGATGTCACGACCAGTTGCCACTCGATATCGAGACACGAGTAAAATAATAAAATCTAATCTAATCTAATATGCAAGTGTGAGAAAACAAGTTTAAAGTGTTTGTTAAAGCTAAATTCAGGGGGTGAAAGTACACTATGTATATGTTCTTTTTTTTTTTAAATAAACATTTTTATGATATTAATAAATGGCCAAAATAGCCAGAGTTGTTTACTTGAAATATATTTCCTCAATATCAACATTTATGGGATGAAATCATGATCTAAATCTAATAATACTGCGTTAAAACGGATTAAATGAACACATTTGGAGCGTGGAGAATGACGCTGATTTGATTTAAGTGGAGTGCATTAGAAAAAGACTGGGACTTTGCCCAACAGTATATAAAACAGGTAATTACATCCACATGGACCACCTCCAACAGTAAAACGCTACACGCTACGACAGAGTAATGCATCAGTATTAATAAGCCGGTGATATCATGCAGAAAAACATGCTCTTATACGTCTGATACTCCACTTCGACTTTGGCGAATAATAATTACGTTTGCTTTGATCATAATTTCACGCAGGACTACTTGTAATTGACCTCTCTGTGATTAATGCTGACACACACACACACACAATGTGAAAGGGTGAGGAAATAACAAGCAACCACCGTGATAACACTTCATCATTCACTTTTTCACATTCCTGACTTTGGCACCTGTCATGTGTGTGGTTTTTATTTTTTATTTTTTATTTTTACAAGCTCGGGGCTGCTGTTACAGAGAACACAGCACACGGGAGGGGAATTTACAGAGCGTGTCCTCCCGAGGCCGTGCACTGTTCACACGGATCAAATACTCCCAAGGTGTAGTGTGTGTGTGTGTGTGTGTGTGTAACTCAGTATTCCTCTCCACCACCACCGCTGCTGCTGCTGCTGCTGCTGCTGCTGCCACCAGAGCTGTGGACGCAGCCTTTTTACAGGGTGCGGGACCTCAGTGTGCCCTCAGAGTTTTCTCTTTATGAGCTCTAGCTCATCCCTTGACTTGCAGAGAAAACAAGACCGGAGTAGGCTTTTATAGGACTCCTGGGAAAAACATGGAGGAGGAGGCAGAAAAAGAAAAAAAGAAAAAAGAAAGAAGTTATGGAGCAAAGTTTTTAGCAGTCAGTTTAGGGCCGCGTGCTCCGTGCAGCAGGACAGCGGAGGCTGACGTTGGAAGCGTCGTCGCTCCGTTTGCTGCAGCCTCTGACCTTCAGCTGCCTGGAAGATGTTAGAGAGAATGTTTGAAGGAGGTGAAGCCGATGAAGATGAAGAGAAGCATAGAGAGCAAGCACAAGGCAGGGTGTGAACTTTCCCCCACCGACACGAGCTCACTTACGTGGGCTCCCTCCTCCACGGGAGTCCTGAAAATAAACACGGCTGTTCGTTTAACATCTTTCACCTCCTCCCTTGACCTCAGTTCATCCCTCTCTTTTTTCTCTAGCCTCATGTCCACTCTCTGTTGAAAACTTTCTCTCCTCCACTCCTCTCTCTTACTTCCTTTCACTCTCTCTCACTCTCCGTCCAGATGTTTGGCCCTGCAGCAGCAGCAGCAGCAGCAGCAGCAGCAGACGCAGTGAGGGAGAAGACCTGGGGCTTCGTGGTGGGGATCTTCGGCTTGGACTGGAATGCTGACCCTCTATCCATCTCCATCAGGGGAGACACATTTGTTTGACTTGAGATGTGATTGTGTTTTCTCTTCCCCACACCTGCAGCTTCCTCTGAACCATGCTCCCCACCCACCCTGCCTCCTCCTCCTCCTCCTCCTCCTTGGATTCCCTGGACCCTCACTGATCAATTGCTTTAACTTGGAAAAACACTCATCCAGCTGCTACTGCTTTTCCTGGTGTTTTAGATTTTCTGCCGGCGTTCCCTGTGGGGCTGACCTGCAGAGGAAGAGCTGCAGTTGCTTCCCAGCAAACAGATTTTTTTTGGGGCCGCAATTCTGATGAAGTTATGAAGTGGAGCTCGGCCCATTGACAGCTCTCCTGTCTTTCTCTGCTGTTTGTTATCACTCGGGCTTTGATTGACTGCAGTGAAAGCAGGCCTCTGGGGGAGGAGTGTCTCCACACACCTCCTCCGTGTTGTGATGGTGTTCCCTGCAGCCGGAGCAGAGCGGGCCTTGTGACTCTCAACACATTGTGGTTTGGTGCAGATCAAACGCGCCTCTCGTTTTGAATTCATCGTGCAGCAAACCCGCCCTCATTAGTCAATGGCACTCAGCAAGTTGTAGCGTCTAATTCTGTGAGGCCGCCCAAACTTATCACCCATCATTTCAACATGGTGGGCTGCCCCGCCGCCGAAACCCTCTCAAGCTTTTCCAGACATCTGACAACAGGCACATTTATTTATTGACTTCATTTCGTTTGCGGGGCAGCCTTTACAGCTCCCTTGAGTGATACAGAGTTAATGTAGAACTGTTCATTGCTCGTGAGTGTTTTTCACTCCGCCTCCTCTTCTGCTGCCACCTCCTCTCCCTGCTTTTTAAACTGTTCTTAAGTGTTTAAACACTCGGGTAATGATGTGCTGTTGTGGAAGCGAAAAACCATGTGGGATCAAGAAAGGGGAGGGGAGGAAAAAAAAGAAAAAAGGGTAACATCCACAAGGGCTTTTCCCCCGAGGAGAGAGTGAACCACCAAGGATGGGATGAGAGTGTTAATCAAAATGAAAGAGCAACCTCTCAGGGTCCTCGTGTTGACGAGGCCACAGAGGAGCTCTGGGAACATCACGGTCCTCTGGGTGCACAGAGAAATCCAGTCACCCTCCTGCAGACAGCGAGCAGCAGCTACATTTGCTGCTATCTGAGGTAACCCTCAGTCACAGTCACTGAAACCATTATTATATTTCATTTTTAGCCCTAGTTTCATTTAATTGCAGCCACTTTCATTGTGTGACACCCACAGCGACATCGGTGATCTGTTTTTAACAACAACCCGGTGATTATTTGAACACTGGGCCATTGTCACAGTTACATTCAAACACAATGGAATAACCAAGGTTTAAGTCACATCTCGTCAGGTTTGAATTGTACATTTACTCGTTGGAGGAGCATAAATTGGGCATTTACAACCACATGGTATTTATAAAAAACATTTGTCTGTCAAATCAGATTTTTCCAGCTGTGTGGCCGTAAATATTTTAGTTTTTTGATCAATTTTAGCGAAATGAATTGTGAAATGTTTCAGTTTTTGAATGTATATTTGAATTAGCTTATTTACTTCAGAGATTTCATGGTAATTCGCCATGTTTAAATACATGGAAGCAACAAGTCCAAGTTTTCGAAAACAAGCAGTGTGTCAAGAATAAAACACTAACTTGAGTTTCTTTCAAGATTTTCAAAGTTTATAAAGGTAAAGTTTGACATTTGGGGGGACAAAAAAAACATAATCTCTTCCAGCAGCCTTTGCAGTAAATATGAAACAACCACAGCCTGCAAACTTAGCTTAGCATAAAAACTGGCTATTGGTAAAACAGTATCAGAATCTACAAACTTAAGGAAATATTTGTTTAAATCTTGTTTTCTGAATCTGTATCAAAAGCAAAAAAAGCAACTTTCTGATTGCTGTTTATAGTTTTATGCCAACGTAGTACTTTGCAGTGATATCACTCACATAGCACACAAAATAACATTTCCCAAAAGATGCTTAAATAAAGCTAAAACAGTACATTTGTTAGCTGTAACAATCAATACAACGTTGTATTGATAAGACAATGTTCCCGGGATACCTCCCAACTTTACAAAACAACACCGACTTCAAGTCGACTTTTTATTTATTTATCTGCAATCAGCACAAGTCTGATTAAAATGAGAAGAAAGTACCAAACAGTAAAGGTGCACTGCAGAGTGTAGTATGACGTGTACCTTGGAACATTACACAACACAATCATCAGTGTTAGTACAAGACGGCTATTAGCTCCGTGTTCATTAAATAGTTTACATGTAGAGGAAACACAAGCGGGCCAAGCACTGAACCTTGAGGTACTTTGTAAGCCTGTATGTACTATGCCTTTAACATACTGGGTCTTCCCTGAGAGATAATTGCTTACCCAGCTGACTGTCTGTCATTAAATGGTCTTTAGGAATATCGAGCTGGTTCTGCTGCAGATAAGTGGGCAGAGTTTTGCTCCGAGAATTTGAGACAAAAATACAAATGAAACAGATGGAAAAAAAAAAACAAAACCCAGATGAAATGTGATCTATTATATTTTGGTCAAGATAGTCTGATTAGAATAAAAATAGAATAAACAGAAATATTAACTTGGAAGAGAAGGAGGAGACGTTATCACTGTAATGTCATTAAGGGAACCACAATTATTTGTGGCAAAAAGCTTACATTACCCAACGGTTATTATTGCATTTCACTATTCTGCCTTTTGAGGCTTATCATGTTTTGCTGTTTTTCCTTTTCAACTGATTGAATTTAGGCCAGCCAGCCCCCCAGCCTCCCTCCCACCCTCCGCTCTCGCTTACTCTCTCTGTTCTCCCTACTGTTGCTCCTACTGCCTTTCACAGAACGCCTTCAACTCAGCAGCTTTTTCAAATTTGGGGCTTGCGACACTCAGCCAAAAGCCGCAAATTACCCCCCTCTAGCAGCAGCGAATTAGGAACAATTTTGTGTTAGCTATAAAAAAAGAGAGCGAGAGAAAGAGAGAAGTGAGGGGAAAATATAGCTTACACCAGGGACCACCAACAGAGGCAACATGGGATGAACGGCTTGTTGGCCGACAGTTTGGGTGGCAGGGCGGTGCTAGAAAGCAGCCTCGGTGTTCTTCAGAGCAATCAATCCTATCATATCACATCTACATAGCACAGCACAACATCCATTACCGAACACAAAGGCCTGAATTAGTGGATTTATGTAGCTGTTATAGGATGTTTGCAGGCCCATGAATCGGCTTTACGGTTCCCCCCGCGCAGCAGCGGTACAAAAGCAGACTGTCCTCTCTGACACTGACAGCCTTACTGCACACACTCACTCTCACTCTGGTGACACGGAGGAGGAAACGGAGCGAGTTCTGCCGTATGAGGTGACAATTCACCGCCTGGAATCTTCATTCTCTCCCCCCGAAGAGGTTGGGATTTCTGATTTGGCCCACGCTGCGGTTGGTCCTTAACTCTGAGCATTAATGTAAAAAAAGGGGGCCTTTTTTCTTGTTCCTTACAAAGCGTGAGGTTTGGCATGACCACTTATTCTGCTTCCATTGAGCCAATCCATGTTTTTCCCATTCTGGCACCCTTTTCAACTCCTTTTTTCAAATCCATTTCCAAGTTGTAATATGCCACTGCAGACGTTATTGAGGGGAGACATTCAAATGTTATGAGGAGAGAGAAAGTGCAGACAGAGGGAGAGACATTGGGATTGAGAGTTCAGTGAGGGAGGTTTCCATCTATTAACTGGCTGCTTTTCAAACATCTCCGGCTCTTCATGGCGATGCCTGGTGTGGAAGGCAGACCACTTTGTCTTCTTAAGAGATCAGTGGGAGCGGGCGGCCCACAGTCAGGTTGGGGTTACTGACTCTCATTAGGCTGTACACCGACCGCCAGGCTTCGGACTCCACAAGAGCCTTTACTGTATGACCCCGTCTGCCACAGTGTGGGCCAGATGTTAATTGTACTTCCTGCTCCACTTATGATTAAATGACGGCGAGTTTCGGGTCTTTGTTTGTGTGGCTAATGGCTCTCATTTAGCGTAATAAGTGGTTTAGGGGCTGCTGTGGGTGACATCACACTCCTGCTGGCTTTCATCTCGCGCCCTGTAAAAAGGGCGATCACCTCGCTTGTGGAGTTGGCAAAGGCCTTGTACCTGCAGCGGATACCACACACTGATGCAGCAACCTGGCGGGAGGAATGCGGCTGCGTCGCCAAGCACCATGGGCAGGGTGAGGGCATGAGGTCGCCAGCTGGGAAACACTGGGAGGGACACCAGGAAGACTATAAGAAAATAAAAGCATGAAACGACGGGTGTGTAAAAGCCGAGTGCTTTCACAAACTTTTAGAGGAGCAGATGTGGTGTAGCAGAGGATCTATCTGCTATAAAACCTTAAATGCAACAGTGGATTTTCTTAAGACGCCTAATGGAGCAGTGCATTACCACCAGACTTTTCCTGGTGTAAATGAGCCTCTATCTGAGCACAGGAAGCTGTTGGTTGCTGAAGCTGCAGTGCAGACCTTTGTTGATCTGTTTCATCTTCAGGAGTAGAAATGATGTCACATTATATTTCTATGCTGCTTCCTTCATTTGCAAACCTGATACAAAAACGATGTAATGCAATACTATCAGACCGGACTGAGGGAGCGTTTGTGTGTATACACCAGCAGGGCAGGGGTGGACGGGTGCAAGAAGCGCTTATCCAGCGTCAGACCCAGAAACAGAGAGAACATTGTGTGAACTCGTTTCACAGCGGACATTTGTTCATATTTAAAAGTTACGCACTCCATTTTTAACCTGGTTTGGTTTATTTGGAAATCATTAAGTCAAAATCTTCAAGTGGAGCAAGAACCTCAAAGCACTGACTTTTCTGGTTCGGCGTGATCAGATCATTTGCTTTGCACTGTTTGCTTTTAGTTGCTGGTGTTTATTTTTTTCCCCTTTAGACCTTTTGGTTTTCCCTTTCTCCATCTTTTCATCTTGATTTTATTGTCCCCTCTACCCCCAGCTGCAGATCTCTCTATTTTCTCCCACCCCACTCTGAGCGCGTGGCTGAGGTGTGAGATCATTCTCCTTCTGGGTGGCTTTCCTGCTATATGTCACTGTCATCTGTTGGCACCGGGGCTTGAGGGGGGGTCCCCTTTTCCAAAAACACACCACCCTCTGCCTCACCACCCTGAGCATAATAAATTCTTGGGCACGAGACTGGAGAGGGGTGCACCAGTGGAGCAGTGTGTTTTACTGGGCTTGGCAGGGTAACACATAGACCGGTGAGAGAGAGGGAAAGTGGGGTGTGTGTGTGTCTGTCTGTCTGTATGTGTGTGTGTGTGTGGGGAGGTGCTGCACAAGAGGGGTGGAAGATTTATAATTGAATAACTCCCTGAAGCAGGGCAGCGGGGATTGGCCCTGCCAGGAAAAGCAAACGCCAAAGGAGCGAGTGAGGCCTGTGGAAGTCAGCCATTAAAGTGAGAGGAGAGCAAAACCTCAGCAGAAAGGTGCAATATTTACCAATGATAACTGAAAAACCACAACACCCAGAGCCTTCATAGTCAACAAAGTGGGATTCCGTTGCAGATCAGTCTTAAACACATGGAGACAAGCGCAAGTGTTTTTTCCCCCCGTTGCTGTTATTTTTGGGTTTTACCCATTGAAAATATTAGCTCCTGTCAGTTGCACAAATTAGTGTTGGTGTGACTTTCACTGCAGGAGAGACACGTTGTTAACACCCAGAAATAAATAGCGACACATGAACAACAGGCTGTAACCATACTACCGTTTGGTTTTAGTGCGTAATGACGCTAATAACGGACTAGCGCTGGTGCTATATCCTCACAGTTTAGATGATGATTTTTTTTAATTGCCTTTAAATACTTAAAAAGAACGATGGGTTAAAACTGACCCAATATCAGTGTTACTGTACTTAAGTACAAAATACACATATCTGTTCTTTAATTTGTTATTTATATTTCTAGATACTCAGTCGAGGACATTTCTTAAATAAATTGTGTACTTTTACTCCACTACATTACCTCCTATCTCAGAAGAAGAGTTGGTAGTCTAGTTCTAGTCTTGATGAGTTGTTTTCATCCATTCACACACTTCAACATTTAGTGTCTTTGCTCAAGGACACATAGAACAGAGCCAGGAATTGAACCCACAACCTTCCAGTTCAAAGACAACTCACCCTACCTCTGAGCAATGGCTCAATCCTAACTCCTTACTTTTTTAATACTTTTACTTCCAAAACTTAAGTACATTTTATATCAGAAAATGACATTTGATACTTAAGTACAGTAAATGTCCTAAACTTAAAGACTTTTACTGACGTCATATTATTAATAAAGTGACTTCAACTTCTACCAAAATCATTTTCTGGTAACATACTTATACTTTTACTTAGGTATCCCTTTAAGGTACTTTAAACAAGACTGCCCAATATCCACACACATCCAACCAAGATAATACGTAGTTTTCATCCAGTCATAAAAACACACAGGGATGAATCCACTGCAACAACAAATATTTCTGTGGTGCTCATTTTTGACCTATTTTACTGGTCTGTAAATTCACACTAAAAGAAGTGGGTTAAAAATAGAGCCAGTGGGTAGAAAAGGGACCCAGGATCCACAGTTGTTTTAACCCCGTAATTTAACAGCAACGTAAAACCCCGACACTGAGTAACATTAACCTAAAGGTTTCATCTTTCTTGTATCCACTTTTTAACCTGCGTGATTTGTAGACTGCCCTTAAAGTCAAAAGAAAAAAGAGAAAAAGAAAAAAGGAAAAACCCCAGGCTATAACGCAAGGAAAATATTTGAGGGGGAATTTATTCCAAATTATGCATTACAAATTGTGCATGTCAAATTCCCCTGGAAAAGCATGAGTACGTTGTTTTTTCTGCCTTGACTGAAGTTGCAGGGGTTATCCCAGAATGCACCACTCTTCCGGGTCTTTGGAAGAGCGAGGGCGGCGAGGCGGGATACTCCAGTGATGAGTTTGTCTTGCCTGTTTGCTTTGGCGTTTGTAAGTGGAGACCGAAAGCGTGGTAGAGCGGCACAGTTCGGCATGAACGGAGCTCCGACTGAGCCGACTCACTTTTCCCAGAGAGGCAGAGAAACGACCTCCACATCAGAGGAGAGACGTGAGCTATGATAACGCGCTGCTGATGATCCACGTGGAACTGAGCAGAAACACGCTGCATGCACCACTGACAGGTGGCGTCCAGGGCCTCCACTCGTGAGATGAATCATCACAATGCCTTTGTTTCACCAGCGACTTTGCAAAGATTACATTATGTTTTTCCTAAAGTTTGAGGCGTCGCACGAATTTAAAGCAGACAAATCTCACCGCTAATCATTAAAAAAGGAGCCTTTCCCTCGTAATATAAGCGAAGATTTAATAAAGCGTGTCACGCTCAATGACGCACAAAGGAAATAGGAAAGTAAAAAAAAAGCAGTGCACTGGCAACTTTTACCTCTATAAGGATGGAAACCTGATGTGCACACACACACACACACACACACACACACACAGGTTTTCAGCAGCTGTTCCTGTTAGGACACCGCATTGACTTCCATTCATGTGGACAGACATTATCTCTAACCCTAACCATGACCATGTCTAACCCCAACATTAACCCGACCGCAATGCAACTCTTTAGCCCTGAACTTGGAAGAAATGAGGTTCTGCCTCATTAGGACCAGGTTTTCGGGCCCAGTGAGGATTGCTGGTCCTAGAGAGGTACTGAAAATGAATGTACTCACACACACACACACACACAATCCTGAAGTGTCTGACTTGCTTATTTTATCAGGTGCACCAGCTTCCCACCCTCCTCGCAGAGACGACCCTGACTTCTCCCCCCCCCTCCTCCTCCTCTCTTGGCTGCCAATCAGATTTGTCTGCTTGACTTTCTCTCCTCCTGCAGCTCCCCACTGGCAGAGAAGGCTCATTATAATGAAGAAAGGTTTAGTCACACACACCTGATCACAATGTCCAAACCAACCATAATAAACTGTAATAAAACTCGGCATCACGGACACGAGAGTGTGTTTGTGCCGAAGGTGCATAATGATTTATGACCTGCTAGATCAATGGCCTGCAGGCATGCACAGCACTTAACTTTGAGAGGTTTCATGACTCTATTCTGCAGCTTCTCAGGGACTAGGAGTAAATCGCTGCAGTATATCTAATCTAATAACATGTAATATGGAAACACTGTGGTGTGTGATATTCTGAATCCCCTTTAACCACAGCTCATGCCACACTGTTCAAGATTACGGCACAAATATTAGACACTTGGCGATGGAAGAAAAGAAAAACCCCTCAAAACAGATTCTATTAAGGAGTGGGCAAGGTTGTAATATTTCCTGAATGGAGCAGAGGGAGAAAAGGGAAGAGGCTCAATGAGCAAGTGTGCAAACTCTTCTTTAAGCAGCAGCTCACCATCAGGTAACAATCTTTTTATTTGTTTCAGTCCCTCACTGGGTGCCAAAGTCTTCTGAAGGACTGAGCGTGCGGTGCGATCCATCAGCCCCGTCCAAGAGCTTCAGCATGGTAATCCATCTAAACCAGACTCAGAATAGAATCAAATAAATACTTCCATGCTCTGAAACCTAGAATTATTTTACTACTGTCATTCTCACTGTAAGGCGAGCGCTGCCTTCACTTAAGTGGAACAGAAAGGAAAAATAAATCTGATCATGTGAATTAGTGGCATGGAGGGATGAGAGGGGAGTTAAGGAGAGGGGGATTATATTTTAATCAATAAGCAAAAAGATTGACTTATTTGTGTTGGGTTATAGATTATGGTGTAGATTTAATTGGGTTTTTGTGTCAGCAGCAGAAAAAGAAGAAGAAAATTAACCTGTTAAAATGTTTTTCTTTTTATTTAACAGGAGGAAACAATTTTCATGCATTTCATTGTGATTATTTTTTTTTACTTAAAAGGAAGAGAGAATAAACTAACATTGGAACTGTTGCCTAAATTAACCAGGTCAACTCTATTTATCAAATCTATTTGATCTACTATCTATTAACCGGGAAGTTATATCATCATTTATTGCTACGTTGAGATGTTTATTTGGCAAAATGGACATTTTTTTACTCAATTTCCTCAGTAATAATAATAAAAAAATATATAATATAGACAAATAAGAGGTGATGCAACATAACACTCATTTGGAATGAGGCACAGAATGAAAGTGTCTATACTAAATGTATTTAACTCTGTGTGTGTTTATATGAAGTCGTAGGCATTTACACACACACACACACACACGTTCATCAGTGATGGTGATGAATTTAATAATCCCGAATTTTTCAGCTTGACTTTGACTTTTACGCACGTACATTTTTAATCCTTTCATTTGTTGTTTTGGTCATAAAAATAAAACAAATTAAAAAATTAAAAATATTATTTCAGTTACTGGCCATTTCTTGCGTTTTCTCTCATTGTTTCATTTGTCCACGCAATTGAGAAATGATTAAATAATAAATAAACAAGAATATATTTAATTGGAACTATATTATTCTTAACTGTTTTCCTTCATTTTGAATGAGATTAAGTTTGTGTCTTAATGTTATGATTATTTTAAGATCTTTATCCTGTCTTTGGACAATCACTAATTTTATTTAATTTTTTTTAAAAAGCAAATGTTCTTCACTTTTTTGGTCACGAAAACATTCTTAAATAATGTGATTTAAAATATTTCTCTCTTGTTTGTTTTTAATTCCACTATTATGTGGCTTCATATAATAAAATCAGCTCAGACAAAAAGCAGAACTTGACATTTGACAAAAACACTTGACAAAGCCACAAAACACAAGATAAAAATGGTCTACTTTTAAACCCGAACTTTGTTCTGTTTTTCATGAACGAAATAACACATTTACAAACAGCCCACACGCATCTGCACAAAATACAATTAACGCGAGGTTTAAATATTCACTTTTATTTCTTTTCCAGATAAAAGTATAGGAAACTCGTCATTTAAATATTTCAACAAAAGATGATAATTCAATTCGAATAAAAAAAAAGCTCTTTTTTGGTGGAGACATGGAGAGAGTTTGTGTCATTATCTACAACATTCTTTAACACAGATGCATCCACTTCTGCTTCAATGGTCTCTGTTACCTGAGAAAAAACACGAGTTCAAAGTCCGCCACAGTAACTCACACTCGTTACTCGTTCGAGGCAGCGTTGATGTGTTTGATCAGGTCCACGGTTCCACGCTGAGTCTGTAGTTTCTGATACTCCTGGTGTAAAGAGAGAAAGTGCGGAGCGGCCGCCGGGTGGAAGAGCGCAGGGGAGGAGGCGTAGGCAGCGCTGGGGCTCAGCGGCGAGGAGTAGGCTGCACACTGTGCCGGCGAGAAGGCTTCGATTCCCGGCTGCGTTTGGAGGAAAGCTTTGGCTGTGAGCGCGCTGCGGGAGAAGAAGTTGGAGAGCGCCGGCAGGATGCTGCTGACAGGTGGGATGGTGGCGGGGCCGCACGGCGAGGGCGCATGGTGGTGGTGATGATGGAGGTAGGGGTAAATGTCCAGACTGGGCAGCTGCAGAGTCGCGGTGCCGAGCCCGTAGGCGGCGCCGTGCGGGAATCCGTGCAGTCCGCTGGGCTCCAGGTGCTGCTCCTTGAGCGGGTCGAAGCGAAAATGCTGCCGCTTGAAGCGCTTCCTCCGCCGCAGGAAACTCCCGTTCTCGAACATGTCCGAGGAGTTAGGGTCCAGAGTCCAGTAGTTTCCCTTCCCGGGATTCCCGGGCTCTCTGGGCATCTTCACAAAACAGTCATTCAGCGACAGATTGTGTCTGATTGAGTTCTGCCACGCGGGGAACTTCTCCCGGTAATACACGAAGCGGTGGCTGATGAAGTCACAGATCTCGCTGAGGGTGAGTCGTTTCTTTGGACTCTGCAGGATGGCCATGGTGATCAGAGCGATGTATGAGTATGGAGGCTTCACTGATGTGGGACCTTTGGTTTTAGCGGCGGGACCACCGGGACTGTAGGTGTCTTTACTCTGGCTGCCGGGAGTCTCCGTGCCGCGCTCCTCACTCTGCGACTCATCCGAGGTTAAAGGTAGTTCCTCTCCGTTATCTTTGAGTCCTTCCCCTACTACGTCGATAACAATATCCTCCATGATTTCCGAACCCAATGTCATAGTAGAGTTTTCCGCGGGTGAAGCCAACACCACCTGCCAACAGGTGGGAGAGTGACAGCGCTTCTTCTTCTTCTTTAAAAACGGAAGAGGTTTTTACGCGCGGCTCATCCCCATTCGCAAAAACCACAAAGGTGAAAAACCAAAAAAGAAAATCCAAGCGCACTCCTTCACCTACTGCTCAGGGAAGAGAATCTGCAAACTAAACGACATGAGTGCTGATATCCTTGTGTTTCGGTGCCTTAAAGGAGAAGGCTGTGCGTAAAGCGCAAAGAGTGTGTGCGTCCTCGGAGATGTCCAGCATCATCTGTAATCTCCGCTGCTTTCCTGCGGGTCGGGTGGATGTGATGTCACGCTGAGGCACGAGGAAAGGAATCCTGACCAATGGAAAGGACGCAAATGGTACCAACAAGGCCGATATACCAGCCTCCCTGCACTCTCATCATCATCATCATCATCAGCAGCAGCAATAGCAGCAAGTGGACGCGGACTTTATAAAATCCATTTACAAATAAAAACACCTGAAAAACAAAAAAGAAGAACTTTTCTGAGAGGAGATAAATAAACTTTCCTGAAGGTGATTTCAGGGTTGTTTTTTAAAATGTTGGTTTTGAATAATCTGAATGAAAAAAAAGGATGAAAATTAGGATTATTCAAAGTCAGATTGTATAATAAATTAGAACAATGTGGTCCACATCATTTACGGAGGCTGCTCTTGCGATAGAACTATAACTAACTTTATACCAATAATATATCAAAGGCCCAGAAGATTTAGGATTAAATGAATAATAAATAAATTCTGCATATGATTTTAAAGAAATGTGCATCAAAAAAATAAGAAATAAATTAAACTGCATTTATTTTTATAGAGGGGAAAACGTGCGTGAAGGCTTGGTTCTAAATGTGCGGCAGAATCAGTAAAGATATTTTGATTTTACATTTTAAATAATCTGATACTCTTTGGGGACATGAGATTACTGTCCTGAATTTAAACAGTGAGTGGGGGGAAATCCTCAAAATCACTTCTCTATATACGTGAGGCAGGGACTTAAGCTCTAATCCCCATGGAAGACTCCTGCCGTCGCACTTTACGCGCACACACACACACAGTCACTTGACGCACAATTACACGTTTTCAGGCTTCTTCAGCAGCGGATAAAAGTGGAATGAGATGATTTTGTTGCTGCTGCGAAAATAATAATTTGTCGCCTCTATAAGCTGCACTGCACGGGGCTAAAAATGTTGAGGCAGACTGAGAAAAAAAAAAAGAAAAGAAAAAGCCATTTGCGCTCTCAGTTTCCCTGAGAAACATATTGATAAATATCACCATGTGTGAAATGGAGAAAGGAATAATATTTAATATACACAACCTGCGAGTCTGTGAGGCAGAAACTGTCTCTGTTCTTCATTTTGAGCCGAAGCCCAATCAAAAGTCCGTCATGCACAACACCGTGGGATTATCTTCTTAAATAATGTGCGACTGAGAGCAGGATGGTAATATTGGGATGAAAGTAATAGATTTTCACTTGCTCAGACATAAAAGAGGAGAGAGGAGTGGAGGGCGCTTTTGGTATTGTTGGGAGGCCTCTGGTTGTTTGTGTTTAATGATGGAGCCCTTTGTTGGGGATTCCCACATTTCCTGCCTCTAATCGTATTGATACCCCCGGGGCAGAGGGGGGACTGGGTCCGGACTGGGTGGGCTATACGGTACCAGCAAAGCTGCAGATGATTTCCCAAATTCATCACGCATGTCCTCAGATTGAAAACAGGCCCGTACGCGTTGTGTGGTTTCAATAAGGCCAGAGCAGGAGCGTCAAATCACTCCAAAAGCTCAAGGTACACACACACATATATATATATATATATATATATATATATATATATGTATACTGTATGTATGTATATGGCAGCGAGGCTCCATCATCTGACACCACAGAGACACGTGTTGGAGACGCGTCTGGGGACAAACAGCTCCAGGCGCGATGACGGAGGACACAGAGAGGGAGATGGTGAAGGCCACCGGAATAACTGCCCCCCGCACACACACACACACACACAGAAAGAAAGAGAGAGAGAGAGACGCACACGCGCAGCTGGAACTGAACGTTTCCCGATGTTAAGTTTGCAGAAATGCATGGGCTCCAATTTTTTTTATTCCCAGTAATTTTATTCGAGGACCTCCCGTGACATAAAAGCTATGCAACATATAAGACTCAGTTTAAGGTGTTTTTCTTCATCATCTGAAAAAAAAATAATAAAAACCTCAAAAAACAACCCAGGCGTGACGTAGAATCCTCCTGGTCCTCTTTTTTAATCCAAAAGAAGATTACGCACACATTTTATCAATAACAAAAACTGCTATCTAACAAAAACGACCATTGTACAGATCTGATTTGTTTTGTGTGTAGTGGGAGGGTGAGCAGCCACCACGGGCTTGGTCTAATAACATCATCTGGCAGGAACTAAACAGGCCTGGGGGATCTCACTGGATCATTGTGGATAAATGAACTTACATCCGCGCAGGTCAGAGAGTGGGGCTGCGTGGAGGAGCTCCTTCAGTTGAAATGTTTTGTTATCTCAATGAAAACTTGAAGCTCCCCTCGCATGATTCGGCGTGATATAAAAAGTGAGCGTGTTTTTCATTGGGAGAGATTGAAACGACTTCAAAGAGCTGAGGTTGTTTTCACATAATGCGCCCCTTCCTCCTCCTCCTCCTCCTCCTCCTCTCTCTGTCTCTCTCATCTTGATTCCCTTAAAGTCTTGGCAGCGCACTGGACAATAATACAATGTGTAATTTAAGGTATCGTGAATCATAACTGCATGGACCCAGAAAGTCAGACAACGCAGAGGTGGCGAGAGGAGAACGCACGAGCCTCGCACTGAGGAGGATGTCCGTGTAAACTTCACGAGCTGAACCGGTCATTATCACTGTTTATGAGACACGCGCACACGCACGCACACACACACACCTGCTCCTCACCTCTTTGCTGTGGAGACGGTTTCACCATCACTGTGCTGCGTGGAGCCTTTTATGAGGAATGACACGCGAATCTGAGATTCCGTCAATCACAGCTCGGGAGGCATCCTGACCACGTGCTGACATCTTGTGGTGGAAGAGTAGAAGGCACCCTCTGTTATGGGTGTTACATGACGTAATACATGTGATCAGAGATATAGGAAACATGACTGTTGAAAGTATAGCCACTTAATGCTTTTAAACTTTTTTTGGCTGCAAACTGTTGATGTTTTTTTTAATTAACATACTAGTGTAGTGTTTCCATCTTTAGTGCCACCCAGTAATGCATGTTCATAGCACTTTGACAAACACACTAAAGTGCATCTATGATTTAGAATAGCTGAATGTTGCCAAATCTAAAAAGCCTCTCTACCTCTCTCAAAAATGTCTCAAACAGAGGAGAAGAAATCCGACGGTCTGCAGAGGAGATGTGTTCAAATATAGACGACTCAAAGTGAGGAGGACGTTCTGGTGTTGATTATTTTCTTCTGGACAGAAAACAGCGACCTTCAGCCAAGGTTAGCGAACACTCTTTTTCTCACTCTCAAACACACTGTTGGTTAACATTTACACATCCTTGTCTCCTCCCATCATGTGATCACTTTCTGGCTTTGTGACTCTACACACGTTTAATCTCAGTCTCCATCTGTGTCATGTTGACAGTATTTTAAAAAAAGACAGTCATGGAAGTGCATGTGTACTAGCATCTGTGTGTGTTCATGCTCCATGTTTCCTTGTTGTAAAAACAATGTTTTTAATTGTGATTGCAGTAGCCATTTAAACACTAAAGCTTGTTGTTATATTTACACATAACCTCTTTATATTAACTTTGTACGGCAGCCATTTTAACAGCTCATAGTAGGAAAATCCCAGGTGTTGAACAGAATCAGAATTAGAATACTTTTTTAATCCCACTCTATTAATCCCAGAGGAAATTGTGCGGTCACACAGTTGCTTCATGGCAGATTAAGAAATATACAGTGACAAGAAAGAAAGTACCAAATATTACAAAAATAGAAGGACTTATATATATGTATAGAAATATATTATAAATGAAAAGTAAGTAAAGTCAAATAAAAATAGCCCTAAATAAGAACAGTTCAACTCTGTACAGAATGTACTGTTATGGGAATGTGCAAAATATTGTTATGTGCTGTTAATTACAGTTTGATACATTATCAAGTTATTGATGGCTGAGTTCCATTTAGTATTACTTGTGATTTTCCTGCTGTGAGAAATGTCTTTTCAGGGTTTAAACAAACACGGAATGAAATATTTCACAGAACAGTTTAAAGCAATTGTATGTCATATATCTAAATGGCCTAAACAAGACTACACATAGGTTTCTTTATACAGCTGATGTTAATATCAATAGAGACAATGTGCAAAAATAAAGGAAATTCAGAATATATAATTCATTATGATACACTTAATAGGGTGGCATTGTAGCACTGAGAATAATATATGAGTAAGTACTATTGCTCTACAAAATAACCATAAGGCATATGGTTTCAATTTGAAATTAAATGTAAATTCATTTTTTTAAGAATAAAAATAATTATGGCGCTGTTTGCTCAAGTTTCCTCTGCTGAAGGCCCCAAAATGAAGATAGTTTAAGTAAACATTACGATCTGCCCCATTCAACAAACAAAACAACACAGTGTCCACCTGAAAACAACATTTAATCATGCTGTGCCACTCATGACACAAGATCCACCTGGATTTGTGTGGGGCACCACCTCAAGTCATCAGTTTACCATGCATGGAGCAAATATTGTCTTATCTTAGATTACTGATCACGGTTTCAGGGGAACAACGTTGTAATGTTTTATTCATGGTTTGTAACGGAAAACTAAGATCAATCAGTGTACTGTATATACTGTGTGCAGGGTGATGAGTTTAGCTCATCCACTAGAGGGAGCTCTTACACCAATGATGTCTGGCTTTCTAACTCTAATTCCATTCCTTTCTGAGCTCGTGAAGAGTTGACACATGATTTCATACACAGACTTATCTGCCTTGTGTTTTTTTTGTTGAAGTGTACAGTTTGGGACTTGTCTGCACGTTGCCTGCCGAGACACCCTCTCACAAATAATAATGTCGTCAAGTCGACCAAAAGTAATCCGAGACACAGAAACACACTGCACTTTGGTCACGGTGTCAGAACGCGTCAGTGCTCTGCTGACCAAAGTGAGCATTTTCTCACTTCTACCATAACACTGAAAAGTGCACCGGGGGCCAAATTTCCAGCAGTAATGTGCAGTGGGACTGACAGCGGCGGTTTGTCTTCTGTGTCGTGAGCCGCTGTCAGTTGGGGTCTGAGGATGGAAGGAATGCAGAAGTAGTGTTTTAGAGTGCGGCGTTGCCATGTTGACTGATTGTCAGGGGTCAGAGTGCCAGCTGGAGCGACAAGTGAGCTAATAAACCATCAGCGTGCGATGAGGAGCTCCACAAGAGAGAGTTCGCTGGTTTCTCTCCGGCCTGTCAGGCTTCACAGTCCCCACTCTTTCTCTCTATTGTTGTAAAGTCTCTGCCTTGAGATAATGTATGTTGTGATTTGGCACCACACACAAAGTGATGCAGTCAATTTACGCTCACCGGCCACTTTATTAGGAACACCTGATGCAATTAGACAATGCCATGGCAGCAACTCACTGCATTAAAGGTAGGGTGGAAGATCAATTTCTGGAGCATTTTTTACTTAATTGCTTAAAATCCTATTCACAGCCGGATTGTAACCAATGAATTAATGCATTGTCAAAAATGTCAGTCAGGCCTTACAAAAACACCATCCAATCATATTCAACGGCCTGAAGTAATTGGATCGTATTTGTTGTTTTTCGGCATCACATTGTCAATTGAACAAGTATCCAAAAAAGTTAGCGTCACCCAAAGTTACTCTGGAGGCGTGGCTTCGGAGGGAAGTCTGAAGAAAAGGGCTTTAACTTTCACCTGGAGCATCAGAATGAGGAAGATTGAGAGAGATGTGATTTAATTGACGTTGAATGTGACATATTTGGTGGTCTGAGTGTTTCAGAAACTGCTGATCTACCAGGATTTTCATACACAACCGGCTCTAGCGTTTCACAGAGAACTGTCTGAAGAAGAGAACGTGTGCTTCATATGCATGTGTGATGTAAGCAGGCAGATGCTGGTGGATCTGGGCAGTGATACTTGTGATTTCAGTGCATAAACACACTCGCAGCAGGGCAGCAACGGTAGCCGCACGCTTTCTTTCATGAGGCTTTGTCAGAATTTGGGTCGAGAAATCACAGAGGTCAGTGGGAAGACACCACCAGGTTATGGTTAAGAACCCACATGTGTGAGATGGTTTGATTCAACCGAAACTCAGAAAACCAAAAATATTTTTCCCAAACCTTCAAAGTTCAAACATGGGAACCGTGTTTCAGGGCGTTGCTGTGGACAAAGCTTTAGAATATTCACCTCCACTCATTTTACAGCCCTTGTGTTTCTCAGGAGCTGGAACATTTGTCAGAACTGTTGGCGTGGCATAAAACGACCACAGTACATTTTTCCCCGACATCTGAACCAAGTGTCACCGTCACATGCTTGGACTCCACACAGCAACTGCTCCCAGGACACCCTGGGGTCACGACCTCTTGGGGGCTGGGCTGCGGTGTGTATTTTGAGGTCAGTCTGTTACATTGAGGAAGTAGTGTTTTCCCAGCACTGGTCCCTTCATGATCCATCAACACCCCGGTGACACGAAGAAACATATGCACACATGTGCACATGAAGAGGAGAGAATTTACATTTTTATTTCTTTTTATTTCATTTAGATTTCAAACTTAACCATCTTGGATAAATAAACACCCAAACTAAGAAATGTCTGACTAAATACAAACAGCAATAAAGGTTAATTTGCAATGAACCTTTATAAAATAATAAAAATGCATTTCCCTGGAATAATGTGATGGAAAATTGTTTGATTACAAAGTAATTGAACTACATCAGATAACAAAATAAAAGGGAATTCACGATTGATTGTACTATGAATTTGTTTATATACACATATATATATATATATTGTAGTCTAATAATTAATTCACAGTTCTGATTAAGCCCACATCAGCTCCACATGCTTCTTTCTGTGTTTCCCAGTGCAGCAGTGTTTAGATCTGGCACCAGCAACATTCCCACGCGGCACACAGGAAGTGATTTGTTTTACGTCTAGACAGATGGAGGCAACAACAACATGGCACTTCTAAAGTCAACTCACAAAAAGAAGCGTGTTCTACTGCTCGAAACATCCACCTGTGTTCTACGCTTCTTGTAACCACCCGCCCCTGCGCTGCTGCTGTATACATACAAACGCTCCCTCGGTCAGGTCTGATAACATTGCGTGACAGGACTGGTTTCAAATGCAGCGTACGGATAATGTTGCATCGTTTCAAACAATATAAAAGAAGAGACAGAAAGTTACGCACTGTAGCTTTAATCTCAGTGTGTGTGTGTGTGTGTGTGTGTGTGTAGATTGACATCAAGATAAACGTGGCTTCATCTCTGCGACTGCTAAACTCTTACACATCCACAGACTCGCAGACGCGCACACACCAGTCAGTCACACTCGGACACCTGAGCCCAACGCCTTCAGCTGTGCTGCCAAACACATTCCAGGAGTGATTCCCCCCGGACAAGTTCAACGCTGACAGCTACATTCCTCCTCTGGTATGCCATCAGCAGACCCACCTGGTCTCCCTTTAAGCTTCCCCATGTGTTGGAAACCCACGCTTCCAGAAAGTGTGCTGCCACCCACTGACCTCTGTGACGTGCTCGGACAGCAGCAGCGGCACAGACACTAAAACACAGGTGACCAGCGGATTGATTTAGACACATGATCGTTTATGTTTGTTTCATTTATGGTCAGTGTCGTGCCCTCGCTGGGCCTTTTTTTTTTTTCCATAACTAATGTCCTGTGAGTGTATTTTTGTTGGAGTGAGCTTGTTTTCTCTGGAAACATTGTCGGCAGAGCTGGACGACAGATGGCAGTTGGACGTTTTCATGCCGCTGCTCTCACATTCATGCAAACCCAGATGTACAGCAGTGAAGCACCAAAGCAAGCGTCCACGGGCAGGATATGCAAATGAAATGCACAATGTAAGATGTAACTCATTCAGACTCATGCACATTGTTCCACATCACTTGTTGAGCTTAATGACATCATGTTGACAGACTAATGGAGGAGACGTCCAGCAGAAGGGAAACAGCTCCTTTGGCACATTTCCTAACTTTGATTCAAGACCAAAGGCTTCTGTGTACTCAATTCAATTTACTTAGTCATGCTGTTGTTAGCCACTGTTCCTTTGCCAGATTAATAACCACATTGTAATAATATTGTCAGGGTTGCAGCAGCAAAGCAGGCAACTGCTTTTTGGCCCCAAGGAAAGAGGGGCCTCCCCGGGAATGGTCCACAGCAACAACAGTTTTGTTAGAATCCCATTAAATTCTAATTCTATAAACTCCCCATGGTCCCTTTAGTCTGGGCCCCCCCCAAGTCCCTTGATACAGCCCTGCACATACATCCGCCAACATTTAATTACTCTCTAGCCAAATCCTGTGAGCACACAAACATAACATTGATTTTTAAAGAACACAACTGTGCAATAATTGTACTATGCACGATTTCATACGGAACTTATGGAAATTAAGAGAAAGAAAAACTCCCTGTGTAAAAGCTTAAAGGTTTAATGGATTCTTTGTTGAGCTGTGCCCTGTCGTTCCACCGAGTTAAAAGAAAAGTTCAGTTTATTTAACCTAACGGCTCTCTGGATATATTTCCAGCCGAAAGAGGTTAAATAACTGCAGTTTTTTTCACAAGTCATTCAGACGAGTGGTGAAACGTCTTCACTTTAACTGAAAATAACCTCCAATTGACTTGTGGATTTATAATAATTTTTCACAGTGGTTCTGACAGAGACAGACAAAGCCAGGCTCTTCATGTCTAACCAAGGACTGTACATTTTACCAAAAGTCAACTGTCAGATTGTATGGTAAGATAAGGTAAGATACGATACGATACGATACGATATGATATGATAGTCCTCTATTAGTCCAATAGTGGGGAAATTTACAATCCTGTGGTAAATTGCCCTCCTTATATGGACGTCATGGGGGTGTGCGTTTATACGTCACATATTCAGACATATAAAAATGTGTTTTTTTTTTCATCTTCATATGTGATTGTTGAGTCAGAGTTATTGAACTTTTTTTGACCGATTTTGGACGACATACTAAACTATGACTTTTTTGACCAATTTTTGACAACATACTATACTATGACATTTTTGAGTGATTTTGGACGACATACTATACTATGACATTTATGACCAATTTGGGACGACATACTATACTATGACTTTTTTGACCAATTTTGGACAACATACCAGACTATCACTTTTTTGAGTGATTTT